>NW_027525834.1:0-14764 GCF_052094955.1 Ictidomys tridecemlineatus
CGCCAAATTTCGTTCTTCTAGGTTAAACCGTTCGTTGGCAGTAACAGGTTTCATTTTGAGGTTTCACTCTGTTTTGTCCTATAGGGATACATGTATTTGGAACTCTAAATCAAACACGGTTTGTGCTAGCTCTTTAAAACTTGACACAATAAAGCAGTTTCAGGTTCTATCTCTATGGTTTGTTTGCTGTTGATGTAGCCCTAAGCAGAGACTGGCGAGAATCACTTTCATGGAAAGGGCCTGCCAAGCTTCCAAAAAACTACGAGTTGCCTGAAATCTCAGCAAACACTTTTTCACCCAATCTTGATGATACTTTCAGGGAATGATCAGTACACCAAGCCCACTTGGCTCGCCAAATTTAGTTCTTCTAGGTTAAACCATTCATTTGCAGTAACCGTTTTCATTTTGAGGTTTCACTCTGTTTTCTCCTATAGGGATACATGTATTTGGAACTCTAAATCAAACACGGTTTGTGCTAGCTCTTTGAAACTTGACACAATAAAGCAGTTTCAGGTTCTATCTCTATGGTTTGTTTGCTGTTGATGTAGCCCTAAGCAGAGACTGGCGAGAATCACTTTCATGGAAAGGGCCTGCCAAGCTTCCAAAAAACTACGAGTTCCCTGAAATCTCAGCAAACACTTTTTCACCCAATCTTGATGATACTTTCAGGTAATGATCAGTACACCAAGCCCACTTGGCTCGCCAAATTTCGTTCTTCTAGGTTAAACCATTCATTTGCAGTAACCGTTTTCATTTTGAGGATTCACTCTGTTTTCTCCTATAGGGATACATGTATTTGGAACTCTAAATCAAACACGGTTTGTGCTAGCTCTTTGAAACTTGACACAATAAAGCAGTTTCAGGTTCTATCTCTATGGTTTGTTTGCTGTTGATGTAGCCCTAAGCAGAGACTGGCGAGAATCACTTTCATGGAAAGGGCCTGCCAAGCTTCCAAAAAACTACGAGTTGCCTGAAATCTCAGCAAACACTTTTTCACCCAATCTTGATGATACTTTCAGGTAATGATCAGTACACCAAGCCCACTTGGCTCGCCAAATTTCGTTCTTCTAGGTTAAACCGTTCGTTGGCAGTAACAGGTTTCATTTTGAGGTTTCACTCTGTTTTCTCCTATAGGGATACATGTATTTGGAACTCTAAATCAAACACGGTTTGTGCTAGCTCTTTGAAACTTGACACAATAAAGCAGTTTCAGGTTCTATCTCTATGGTTTGTTTGCTGTTCATGTAGCCCTAATCAGAGACTGGCGAGAATCACTTTCATGGAAAGGGCCTGCCAAGCTTCCAAAAAACTACGAGTTGCCTGAAATCTCAGCAAACACTTTTTCACCCAATCTTGATGATACTTTCAGGTAATGATAAGTAAACGAAGCCCACTTGGCTCGCCAAATTTCGTTCTTCTAGGTTAAACCGTTCGTTGGCAGTAACCGTTTTCATTTTGAGGTTTCACTCTGTTTTCTCCTATAGGGATACATGTATTTGGAACTCTAAATCAAACACGGTTTGTGCTAGCTCTTTCAAACCTGACAAAATAAAGCAGTTTCAGGTTCTATCTCTATGGTTTGTTTGCTGTTCATGTAGCCCTAAGCAGAGACTGGCGAGAATCACTTTCATGGAAAGGGCCTGCCAAGCTTCCAAAAAACTACGAGTTGCCTGAAATATCAGCAAACACTTTTTCACCCAATCTTGATGATACTTTCAGGGAATGATCAGTACACCAAGCCCACTTGGCTCGCCAAATTTCGTTCTTCTAGGTTGAACCATTCATTTGCAGTAACCGTTTTCATTTTGAGGTTTCACTCTGTTTTCTCCTATAGGGATACATGTATTTGGAACTCTAAATCAAACACGGTTTGTGCTAGCTCTTTGAAACTTGACACAATAAAGCAGTTTCAGGTTCTATCTCTATGGTTTGTTTGCTGTTGATGTAGCCCTAAGCAGAGACTGGCGAGAATCACTTTCATGGAAAGGGCCTGCCAAGCTTCCAAAAAACTACGAGTTGCCTGAAATCTCAGCAAACACTTTTTCACCCAATCTTGATGATACTTTCAGGGAATGATCAGTACACCAAGCCCACTTGGCTCGCCAAATTTCGTTTTTCTAGGTTAAACCGTTCGTTGGCAGTAACCGGTTTCATTTTGAGGTTTCACTCTGTTTTCTTCTATAGGGATACATGTATTTGGAACTCTAAATCAAACACGGTTTGTGCTAGCTCTTTGAAACTTGACACAATAAAGCAGTTTCAGGTTCTATCTGTATGGTTTGTTTGCTGTTCATGTAGCCCTAAGCAGAGACTGGCGAGAATCACTTTCATGGAAAGGGCCTGCCAAGCTTCCAAAAAACTACGAGTTGCCTGAAATCTCAGCAAACACTTTTTCACCCAATCTTGATGATACTTTCAGGTAATGATCAGTACACCAAGCCCACTTGGCTCGCCAAATTTCGTTCTTCTAGGTTAAACCGTTCGTTGGCAGTAACCGGTTTCATTTTGAGGTTTCACTCTGTTTTCTCCTATAGGGATACATGTATTTGGAACTCTAAATCAAACACGGTTTGTGCTAGCTCTTTGAAACTTGACACAATAAAGCAGTTTCAGGTTCTATCTCTATGGTTTGTTTGCTGTTGATGTAGCCCTAAGCAGAGACTGGCGAGAATCACTTTCATGGAAAGGGCCTGCCAAGCTTCCAAAAAACTACGAGTTGCCTGAAATCTCAGCAAACACTTTTTCACCCAATCTTGATGATACTTTCAGGGAATGATCAGTACACCAAGCCCACTTGGCTCGCCAAATTTCGTTCTTCTAGGTTAAACCGTTCGTTGGCAGTAACAGGTTTCATTTTGAGGTTTCACTCTGTTTTCTCCTATAGGGATACATGTATTTGGAACTCTAAATCAAACACGGTTTGTGCTAGCTCTTTGAAACTTGACACAATAAAGCAGTTTCAGGTTCTATCTCTATGGTTTGTTTGCTGTTGATGTAGCCCTAAGCAGAGACTGGCGAGAATCACTTTCATGGAAAGGGCCTGCCAAGCTTCCAAAAAACTACGAGTTGCCTGAAATATCAGCAAACACTTTTTCACCCAATCTTGATGATACTTTCAGGTAATGATCAGTACACCAAGCCCACTTGGCTCGCCAAATTTCGTTCTTCTAGGTTAAACCGTTCGTTGGCAGTAACCGGTTTCATTTTGAGGTTTCACTCTGTTTTGTCCTATAGGGATACATGTATTTGGAACTCTAAATCAAACACGGTTTGTGCTAGCTCTTTGAAACTTGACAAAATAAAGCAGTTTCAGGTTCTATCTCTATGGTTTGTTTGCTGTTGATGTAGCCCTAATCAGAGACTGGCGAGAATCACTTTCATGGAAAGGGCCTGCCAAGCTTCCAAAAAACTACGAGTTGCCTGAAATCTCAGCAAACACTTTTTCACCCAATCTTGATGATACTTTCAGGTAATGATAAGTAAACGAAGCCCACTTGGCTCGCCAAATTTCGTTCTTCTAGGTTAAACCGTTCGTTGGCAGTAACCGTTTTCATTTTGAGGTTTCACTCTGTTTTCTCCTATAGGGATACATGTATTTGGAACTCTAAATCAAACACGGTTTGTGCTAGCTCTTTCAAACCTGACAAAATAAAGCAGTTTCAGGTTCTATCTCTATGGTTTGTTTGCTGTTCATGTAGCCCTAAGCAGAGACTGGCGAGAATCACTTTCATGGAAAGGGCCTGCCAAGCTTCCAAAAAACTACGAGTTGCCTGAAATATCAGCAAACACTTTTTCACCCAATCTTGATGATACTTTCAGGGAATGATCAGTACACCAAGCCCACTTGGCTCGCCAAATTTCGTTCTTCTAGGTTAAACCATTCATTTGCAGTAACCGTTTTCATTTTGAGGTTTCACTCTGTTTTCTCCTATAGGGATACATGTATTTGGAACTCTAAATCAAACACGGTTTGTGCTAGCTCTTTGAAACTTGACACAATAAAGCAGTTTCAGGTTCTATCTCTATGGTTTGTTTGCTGTTGATGTAGCCCTAAGCAGAGACTGGCGAGAATCACTTTCATGGAAAGGGCCTGCCAAGCTTCCAAAAAATTACGAGTTGCCTGAAATCTCAGCAAACACTTTTTCACCCAATCTTGATGATACTTTCAGGTAATGATCAGTACACCAAGCCCACTTGGCTCGCCAAATTTCGTTCTTCTAGGTTAAACCGTTCGTTGGCAGTAACAGGTTTCATTTTGAGGTTTCACTCTGTTTTCTCCTATAGGGATACATGTATTTGGAACTCTAAATCAAACACGGTTTGTGCTAGCTCTTTGAAACTTGACACAATAAAGCAGTTTCAGGTTCTATCTCTATGGTTTGTTTGCTGTTGATGTAGCCCTAAGCAGAGACTGGCGAGAATTACTTTCATGGAAAGGGCCTGCCAAGCTTTCAAAAAACTACGAGTTGCCTGAAATCTCAGCAAACACTTTTTCACCCAATCTTGATGATACTGACAGGTAATGATCAGTACACCAAGTCCACTTGGCTCGCCAAATTTCGTTCATCTAGGTTAAACCGTTCGTTGGCAGTAACCCGTTTCATTTTGAGGTTTCACTCTGTTTTCTCCTATAGGGATACATGTATTTGGAACTCTAAATCAAACACGGTTTGTGCTAGCTCTTTGAAACTTGACACAATAAAGCAGTTTCAGGTTCTATCTCTATGGTTTGTTTGCTGTTGATGTAGCCCTAAGCAGAGATTGGCGAGAATCGCTTTCATGGAAAGGGCCTGCCAAGCTTCCAAAAAACTACGAGTTGCCTGAAATCTCAGCAAACACTTTTTCACCCAATCTTGATGATACTTTCAGGTAATGATCAGTACACCAATCCCACTTGTCTCGCCAAATTTCGTTCTTCTAGGTTAAACCGTTCGTTGGCAGTAACAGGTTTCATTTTGAGGTTTCACTCTGTTTTCTCCTATAGGGATACATGTATTTGGAACTCTAAATCAAACACGGTTTGTGCTAGCTCTTTAAACCTTGACACATAAAGCAGTTTCAGGTTCTATTTCTATGATTTGTTTGTTGTTGATGTAGCCCTAAGCAGAGACTGGCAAGAATCACTTTCATGGAAAGGGCCTGCCAAGCTTCCAAAAAACTACGAGTTGCCTGAAATCTCAGCAAACACTTTTTCATCCAATCTTGATGATACTTTCAGGTAATGATCAGTACACCAAGCCCACTTGGCTCGCCAAATTTCGTTCTTCTAGGTTAAACCGTTCGTTGGCAGTAACAGGTTTCATTTTGAGGTTTCACTCTGTTTTCTCCTATAGGGATACATGTATTTGGAACTCTAAATCAAACACGGTTTGTGCTAGCTCTTTGAAACTTGACACAATAAAGCACTTTCAGGTTCTATCTCTATGGTTTGTTTGCTGTTGATGTAGCCCTAAGCAGAGACTGGCGAGAATCACTTTCATGGAAAGGGCCTGCCAAGCTTCCAAAAAACTACGAGTTGCCTGCAATCTCAGCAAACACTGTTTCACCCAATCTTGATGATACTTTTCAGGTAATGATCAGTACACCAAGCCCACTTGGCTCGCCAAATTTCGTTTTTCTAGGTTAAACCGTTCGTTGGCAGTAACCCGTTTCATTTTGAGGTTTCACTCTGTTTTCTCCTATAGGGATACATGTAATTGGATCTCTAAATTAAACACGGTTTGTGCTAGCTCTTTGAAACTTGACACAATAAAGCAGTTTCAGGTTCTATCTCTATGGTTTGTTTGCCGTTGATGTATCCCTAAGCAGAGACTGGTGAGAAGAACTTTCATGAAAAGGGCCTGCCAAGCTTACAAAAAACTACGAGTTGCCTGAAATCTCAGCAAACACTTTTTCACCCAATCTTGATGATACTTTCTGGTAATGATCAGTACACCAAGCCCACTTGGCTCGCCAAATTTCGTTTTTCTAGGTTAAACCCTTCGTTGGCAGTAACCGGTTTCATTTTGAGGTTTCACTCTGTTTTCTTCTATAGGGATACATGTATTTGGAACTCTAAATCAAACACGGTTTGTGCTAGCTCTTTGAAACTTGACACAATAAAGCAGTTTCAGGTTCTATCTCTATGGTTTGTTTGCTGTTGATGTAGCCCTAAGCAGAGACTGGCGAGAATCACTTTCATGGAAATGGCCTGCCAAGCTTCCAAAAAACTAGGAATTGCCTGAAATCTCAGCAAACACTTTTTCACCCAATCTTGATGATACTTTCAGGTAATTATCAGTACACCAATCCCACTTGGCTCGCCAAATATAGTTCTTCTAGGTTAAACCGTTCATTGGCAGTAACAGGTTTCATTTTGAGGTTTCACTCTGTTTTCTCCTATAGGGATACATGTATTTGGAACTCTAAATCAAACACGGTTTGTGCTAGCTCTTTGAAACTTGACACAATAAAGCAGTTTCAGGTTCTATCTCTATGGTTTGTTTGCTGTTGATGTAGCCCTAAGCAGAGATTGGCAAGAATCGCTTTCATGGAAAGGGCCTGCCAAGCTTCCAAAAACTACGAGTTGCCTGAAATCTCAGCAAACACTTTTTCACCCAATCTTGATGATACTTTCAGGTAATGATCAGTACACCAATCCCACTTGGCTCGCCAAATTTCGTTCTTCTAGGTTAAACCGTTCGTTGGCAGTAACAGGTTTCATTTTGAGGTTTCACTCTGTTTTCTCCTATAGGGATACATGTATTTGGAACTCTAAATCAAACACGGTTTGTGCTAGCTCTTTAAACCTTGACACATAAAGCAGTTTCAGGTTCTATCTCTATGATTTGTTTGCTGTTGATGTAGCCCTAAGCAGAGATGGCAAGAATCACTTTCATGGAAAGGGCCTGCCAAGCTTCCAAAAAACTACGAGTTGCCTGAAATCTCAGCAAACACTTTTTCATCCAATCTTGATGATACTTTCAGGTAATGATCAGTACACCAAGCCCACTTGGCTCACCAAATTTCGTTCTTCTAGGTTAAACCGTTCGTTGGCAGTAACCCGTTTCATTTTGAGGTTTCACTCTGTTTTCTCCTATAGGGATACATGTATTTGGAACTCTAAATCAAACACGGTTTGTGCTAGCTCTTTGAAACATGACACAATAAAGCAGTTTCAGGTTCTATCTCTATGGTTTGTTTGCTGTTGATGTAGCCCTAAGCAGAGACTGGCGAGAATCACTTTCATGGAAAGGGCCTGCCAAGCTTCCAAAAAACTACGAGTTGCCTGAAATCTCAGCAAACACTTTTTCACCCAATCTTGATGATACTTTCAGGTAATGATCAGTACACCAAGCCCACTTGCCTCGCAAAATTTCGTTCTTCTAGGTTAAACCGTTCGTTTGCAGTAACCGTTTTCATTTTGAGGTTTCACTCTGTTTTCTCCTATATGGATACATGTATTTGGAACTCTAAATCAAACACGGTTTGTGCTAGCTCTTTGAAACTTGACACAATAAAGCAGTTTCAGGTTCTATCTCTATGGTTTGTTTCCTGTTGATGTAGCCCTAAGCAGAGATTGGTGAGAATCGCTTTCATGGAAAGGGCCTGCCAAGCTTCCAAAAAACTACGAGTTGCCTGAAATCTCAGCAAACACTTTTTCACCCAATCTTGATGATACTTTCAGGTAATGATCTGTACACCAAGCCCACTTGGCTCGCCAAATTTTGTTCTTCTAGGTTAAACCGTTCGTTGGCAGTCACCGGTTTCATTTTGAGGTTTCACTCCGTTTTCTCCTATAGGAATACATGTATTTGGAACTCTAAATCAAACACGGTTTGTGCTAGCTCTTTGAAACTTGACACAATAAAGCAGTTTCAGGTTCTATCTCATTGGTTTGTTTGCTGTTGATGTAGCCCTAAGCAGACACTGGCGAGAATCACTTTCATGGAAAGGGCCTGCCAAGCTTCCAAAAAACTACGAGTTGCCTGAAATCTCAGCAAACACTTTTTCATCCAATCTTGATGATACTTTCAGGTAATGATCAGTACACCAAGTCCACTTGGCTCACCAAATTTGGTTCTTCTAGGTTAAACCGTTCGTTGGCAGTAACCCGTTTAATTTTGAGGTATCACTCTGTTTTCTCATATAGGGATACATGTATTTGAAACTCTAAATCAAACACGGTTTGTGCTAGCTCTTTGAAACTTGACACAATAAAGCAGTTTCAGGTTCTATCTCTATGGTTTGTTTGCTGTTGTTGTAGCCCTAAGCAGAGACTGGTGACAATCACTTGCATGGAAAGGGCCTGCCAAGCTTCCAAAAAAATACGAGTTGCCTGAAATCTCAGCAAACACTTTTTCATCCAATCTTGATGATACTTTCAGGTAATGATCAGTACACCAAGCCCACTTGGCTCGCCAAATTTCGTTCTTCTAGGTTAAACCGTTCGTTGGCAGTAACCCGTTTCATTTTGAGGTATCACTCTGTTTTCTCATATAGGGATACATGTATTTGGAACTCTAAATCAAACACGGTTTGTGCTAGCCATTTGAAACTTGACACAATAAAGCAGTTTCAGGTTCTATCTCTATGGTTTGTTTGCTGTTGATGTAGCCCTAAGCAGACACTGGCGAGAATCACTTTCATGGAAAGGGCCTGCCAAGCTTCCAAAAAACTACGAGTTGCCTGAAATCTCAGCAAACACTTTTTCACCCAATCTTGATGATACTTTCAGGTAATGATCTGTACACCAAGCCCACTTGCCTCGCCAAATTTCCTTATTCTAGGTTAAACCGTTCGTTAGCAGTAACCGGTTTCATTTTGAGGATTCACTCCGTTTTCTCCTATAGGAATACATGTATTTGGAACTCTAAATCAAACACGGTTTGTGCTAGCTCTTTGAAACTTGACACAATAAAGCAGTTTCAGGTTCTATCTCATTGGTTTGTTTGCTGTTGATGTAGCCCTAAGCAGACACTGGCGAGAATCACTTTCATGGAAAGGGCCTGCCAAGCTTCCAAAAAACTACGAGTTGCCTGAAATCTCAGCAAACACTTTTTCATCCAATCTTGATGATACTTTCAGGTAATGATCAGTACACCAAGTCCACTTGGCTCACCAAATTTGGTTCTTCTAGGTTAAACCGTTCGTTGGCAGTAACCGGTTTCATTTTGAGGTTTCACTGTGTTGTGTCCTGTAGAAATACATGTATTTGGAACTCTAAATCAAACACGGTTTGTGCTAGCTCTTTGAAACTTGACACAATAAAGCAGTTTCAGGTTCTATCTCTATGGTTTGTTTGCTGTTGTTGTAGCCCTAAGCAGAGACTGGTGACAATCACTTGCATGGAAAGGGCCTGCCAAGCTTCCAAAAAAATACGAGTTGCCTGAAATCTCAGCAAACACTTTTTCACCCAATCTTGATGATACTTTCAGGTAATGATCAGTACACCAAGCCCACTTGGCTCGCCAAATTTCGTTCTTCTAGGTTAAACCATTCGTTGGCAGTAACCCGTTTCATTTTGAGGTATCACTCTGTTTTCTCATATAGGGATACATGTATTTGGAACTCTAAATCAAACACGGTTTGTGCTAGCTATTTGAAACTTGACACAATAAAGCAGTTTCAGGTTCTATCTCTATGGTTTGTTTGCTGTTGATGTAGCCCTAAGCAGACACTGGCGAGAATCACTTTCATGGAAAGGGCCTGCCAAGCTTCCAAAAAACTACGAGTTGCCTGAAATCTCAGCAAACACTTTTTCATCCAATCTTGATGATACTTTCAGGTAATGATCAGTACACCAAGCCCACTTGGCTCGCCAAATTTGGTTCTTCTAGGTTAAACCGTTCGTTGGCAGTAACCCGTTTCATTTTGAGGTATCACTCTGTTTTCTCATATAGGGATACATGTATTTGGAACTCTAAAACAAACACGGTTTGTGCTAGCTCTTTGAAACCTGACACAATAAAGCAGTTTCAGGTTCTATCTCTATGGTTTGTTTGCTGTTGATGTAGCCCTAAGCAGACACTGGCGAGAATCACTTTCATGGAAAGGGCCTGCCAAGCTTCCAAAAAACTACGAGTTGCCTGAAATCTCAGCAAACACTTTTTCATCCAATCTTGATGATACTTTCAGGTAATGATCAGTACACCAAGTCCACTTGGTTGCCAAATTTGGTTCTTCTAGGTTAAACCGTTCGTTGGCAGTAACCCGTTTCATTTTGAGGTATCACTCTGTTTTCTCATATAGGGATACATGTATTTGGAACTCTAAATCAAACACGGTTTGTGCTAGCTCTTTGAAACTTGACACAATAAAGGAGTTTCAGGTTCTATCTCTATGGTTTGTTTGGTGTTGATGTAGCCCTAAGCAGAGACTGGCGAGAATCACGTTCATGGAATGTGCCTGCCAAGCCTCCAAAAAACTACGAGTTGCCTGAAATCTCAGCAAACACTTTTTCACCCAATCTTGATGATACTTTCAGGTAATGATCAGTACACCAAGCCCACTTGGCTCGCCAAATTTCGTTCTTCTAGGTTAAACCGTTCGTTTGCAGTAACCGGTTTCATTTTGAGGTTTCACTCTGTTTTGTCCTATAGGGATACATGTATTTGGAACTCTAAATCAAACACGGTTTGTGCTAGCTCTTTGAAACTTGACACAATAAAGCAGTTTCAAGTTCTATTTCTATGGTTTGTTTGCTGTTGATGTAGTTCTAAGCAGAGACTGGTGAGAATCACTTTCATGGAAAGGGCATGCCAAGCTTCCAAAAAACTACGAGTTGCCTGAAATCTCAGCAAACACTTTTTCACCCAATCTTGATGATACTTTCAGGTAATGATCAGTACACCAATCCCAGTTGGCTCGCCAAATTTCGTTCTTCTAGGTTAAACCGTTCCTTGGCAGTAACAGGTTTCATTTTGAGGTTTCACTCTGTTTTCTCCTATAGGGATACATGTATTTGGAACTCTAAATCAAACACGGTTTGTGCTAGCTCTTTGAAACTTGACACAATAAAGCAGTTTCAGGTTCTATCTCTATGGTTTGTTTGCTGTTGATGTAGCCCTAAGCAGAGACTGGCGAGAATCACTTTCATGGAAAAGGCCTGCCAAGCTTCCAAAAAACTACGAGTTGCCTGAAATCTCAGCAAACACTTTTTCACCCAATCTTGATGATACTTTCAGGTAATGATCAGTACACCAAGCCCACTTGGCTCGCCAAATTTCGTTCTTCTAGGTTAAACCGTTCGTTGGCAGTAACAGGTTTCATTTTGAGGTTTCACTCTGTTTTCTCCTATAGGGATACATGTATTTGGAACTCTAAATCAAACACGGTTTGTGCTAGCTCTTTGAAACTTGACACAATAAAGCAGTTTCAGGTTCTATCTCTATGGTTTGTTTTCTGTTGATGTAGCCCTAAGCAGAGACTGGCGAAAATCACTTTCATGGAAAGGGCCTGCCAAGCTTCCAAAAAACTACGAGTTGCCTGAAATCTCAGCAAACACTTTTTCATCCAATCTTGATGATACTTTCAGGTAATGACCAGTACACCAAGCCCACTTGCCTCGCCAAATTTCGTTCTTCTAGGTTAAATCGTCCGTTTTCAGTAACCGTTTTGATTTTGAGGTTTCACTCTGTTTTCTCCTATAGGGATACATGTATTTGGAACTCTAAATCAAACACGGTTTGTGCTAGCTCTTTGAAACTTGACACAATAAAGCAGTTTCATGTTCTTTCTCTATGGTTTGTTTGCTGTTGATGTAGCCCTAAGCAGAGACTGGTGAGAATCACTTTCATGGAAAGGGCCTGCCAAGCTTCCAAAAAACTACGAGTTGCCTGAAATCTCAGCAAACACTTTTTCACCCAATCTTGATGATACTTTCAGGTAATGATCAGTACACCAAGCCCACTTGCCTCGCCAAATTTCCTTCTTCTAGGTTAAACCGTTCGTTCGCAGTAACCGATTTCATTTTGAGGTTTCACTCTGTTTTCTCCTATAGGGATACATGTATTTGGAACTCTAAATCAAACACGGTTTGTGCTAGCTCTTTGAAACTTGACACAATAAAGCAGTTTCAGGTTCTATCTCTATGGTTTGTTTGCTGTTGTTGTAGCCCTAAGCAGACACTGGCGAGAATCACTTTCATGGAAAGGGCCTGCCAAGCTTCCAAAAAACTACGAGTTGCCTGAAATCTCAGCAAACACTTTTTCATCCAATCTTGATGATACTTTCAGGTAATGATCAGTACACCAAGCCCACTTGGCTCGCCAAATTTGGTTCTTCTAGGTTAAACCGTTCGTTGGCAGTAACCCGTTTCATTTTGAGGTATCACTCTGTTTTCTCATATAGGGATACATGTATTTGGAACTCTAAATCAAACACGGTTTGTGCTAGCTCTTTGAAACCTGACACAATAAAGCAGTTTCAGGTTCTATCCCTATGGTTTGTTTGCTGTTGATGTAGCCCTAAGCAGACACTGGCGAGAATCACTTTCATGGAAAGGGCCTGCCAAGCTTCCAAAAAACTACGAGTTGCCTGAAATCTCAGCAAACACTTTTTCATCCAATCTTGATGATACTTTCAGGTTATGATCAGTACACCAAGTCCACTTGGTCGCCAAATTTGGTTCTTCTAGGTTAAACCGTTCGTTGGCAGTAACCCGTTTCATTTTGAGGTATCACTCTGTTTTCTCATATAGGGATACATGTATTTGGAACTCTAAATCAAACACGGTTTGTGCTAGCTCTTTGAAACTTGACACAATAAAGCAGTTTCAGGTTCTATCTCTATGGTTTGTTTGGTGTTGATGTAGCCCTAAGCAGAGACTGGCGAGAATCACGTTCATGGAAAGTGCCTGCCAAGCCTCCAAAAAACTACGAGTTTCCTGAAATCTCAGCAAACACTTTTTCACCCAATCTTGATGATACTTTCATGTAATGATCAGTACACCAAGCCCACTTGGCTCGCCAAATTTCGTTCTTCTAGGTTAAACCGTTCGTTTGCAGTAACCGGTTTCATTTTGAGGTTTCACTCTGTTTTCTCCTATATGGATACATGTATTTGGAACTCTAAATCAAACACGGTTTGTGCTAGCTCTTTGAAACTTGACACAATAAAGCAGTTTCAGGTTCTATCTCTATGGTTTGTTTCCTGTTGATGTAGCCCTAAGCAGAGATTGGTGAGAATCGCTTTCATGGAAAGGGCCTGCCAAGCTTCCAAAAAACTACGAGTTGCCTGAAATCTCAGCAAACACTTTTTCACCCAATCTTGATGATACTTTCAGGTAATGATCTGTACACCAAGCCCACTTGGCTCGCCAAATTTTGTTCTTCTAGGTTAAACCGTTCGTTGGCAGTCACCGGTTTCATTTTGAGGTTTCACTCCGTTTTCTCCTATAGGAATACATGTATTTGGAACTCTAAATCAAACACGGTTTGTGCTAGCTCTTTGAAACTTGACACAATAAAGCAGTTTCAGGTTCTATCTCATTGGTTTGTTTGCTGTTGATGTAGCCCTAAGCAGAGACTGGCGAGAATCACTTTCATGGAAAGGGCCTGCCAAGCTTCCAAAAAACTACGAGTTGCCTGAAATCTCAGCAAACACTTTTTGATCCAATCTTGATGATACTTTCAGGTAATGATCAGTACACCAAGTCCACTTGGCTCACCAAATTTGGTTCTTCTAGGTTAAACCGTTCGTTGGCAGTAACCCGTTTCATTTTGAGGTATCACTCTGTTTTCTCATATAGGGATACATGTATTTGAAACTCTAAATCAAACACGGTTTGTGCTAGCTCTTTGAAACTTGACACAATAAAGCAGTTTCAGGTTCTATCTCTATGATTTGTTTGCTGTTGTTGTAGCCCTAAGCAGAGACTGGTGACAATCACTTGCATGGAAAGGGCCTGCCAAGCTTCCAAAAAAATACGAGTTGCCTGAAATCTCAGCAAACACTTTTTCATCCAATCTTGATGATACTTTCAGGTAATGATCAGTACACCAAGCCCACTTGGCTCGCCAAATTTCGTTCTTCTAGGTTAAACCGTTCGTTGGCAGTAACCCGTTTCATTTTGAGGTATCACTCTGTTTTCTCATATAGGGATACATGTATTTGGAACTCTAAATCAAACACGGTTTGTGCTAGCTATTTGAAACTTGACACAATAAAGCAGTTTCACGTTCTATCTCTATGGTTTGTTTGCTGTTGATGTAGCCCTAAGCAGACACTGGCGAGAATCACTTTCATGGAAAGGGCCTGCCAAGCTTCCAAAAAACTACGAGTTGCCTGAAATCTCAGCAAACACTTTTTCATCCAATCTTGATGATACTTTCAGGTAATGATCAGTACACCAAGCCCACTTGGCTCGCCAAATTGGGTTCTTCTAGGTTAAACCGTTCGTTGGCAGTAACCCGTTTCATTTTGAGGTATCACTCTGTTTTCTCATATAGGGATACATGTATTTGGAACTCTAAATCAAACACGGTTTGTGCTAGCTCTTTGAAACCTGACACAATAAAGCAGTTTCAGGTTCTATCTCTATGGTTTGTTTGCTGTTGATGTAGCCCTAAGCAGACACTGGCGAGAATCACTTTCATGGAAAGGGCCTGCCAAGCATCCAAAAAACTACGAGTTGCCTGAAATCTCAGCAAACACTTTTTCATCCAATCTTGATGATACTTTCAGGTAATGATCAGTACACCAAGCCCACTTGGCTCGCCAAATTTGGTTCTTCTAGGTTAAACCGTTCGTTGGCAGTAACCCGTTTCATTTTGAGGTATCACTC
>NW_027525835.1:0-14762 GCF_052094955.1 Ictidomys tridecemlineatus
ACCCCAATCTCCATCCTCTGCTCTTTGTAAGAATCCTTCTGAACCCCAGTCTCCAAACTCTCCTCTCTGTAACAGTTTTTCTGTACCTCACTCTTCAACCTCTGCTCTCTGTAATGATCCTTCAGCACCTCAGTATCCCACCTCTGCTCTCTGTAACAGGCTTTCTGAACCCCATTGCGAAACCTATGCTCTCTGTATCAGTCCTTTTGCACCACAGTATCCTACCTCTGCTCTCTGTAACAATCCTTCTGCACCTGAGTCTCAAACCTCTTCTCTCTGCAACGTTCGGTCTTCACCCCAGTCTCCTAACTCTATTCTCTGCATCAGTCCATCTGCACCCAAGTCTCCAAACACTGCTCACTGTAACAGGTCTCCAGCAACCCAGTCTCCAAACTCTGCACTCTGTAACAGGCCTTCTGCATCCCAGTCTCCAAACTCTTCTCTCTGCAATGGTCCTTCTGCACCCCAGTCTCCAAACACTGCTCTCTGTAATAGTTCTTCTGTACCACAGTCTCTAAACTCTTCACTCTTTTACGGTCCTTCTGCACGCAAATTGCCAAAATCTGCTTTCTGTAACAGTCCTTCTGCACCTCAGATTCCAACCTCTGCTCTCTGTAACAGTCCTTCTAAGCCTCAGTCTGAAAAACTTTGCTCTCTGCATTTTTCCTTGTGCACCCAAGTCTTCAAACTCTGCTATCTGTAACAATGCTTCTGCACCCCAGTCTCCAACCTCTGCTCTCTGTAAAAGGTCTTCTGCACCCCAGTCTCAAAACTCTGCTCTCTGTAACAGGCCTTCTGCACCCCAGTCTCCACACCTTTTCTCTCTGCAACGATCCTTCTTCACCTCAGTCTCCAACCTCTGCTCTCTGCAACAGTCTTTATGCAACTCAGTCTCCAACCTCTGCTCTCTGTGACAGTCCTTATGCACCCCAGTCTCCAAAATCTGCTCTCTGCAACGATTCTTATTCTACCAGTCTCAAACCTCTGAACCCTTTAACAGTCCTTTTGTACCTCAGTCTCTGACCTCTTCTCTTTGTAACGGTTCTTCTGCTCTCCAATTGATAACATCTGCTTTCTGTTAAAGTCCTTCTGCAACCCAGTCTTTAACCTTTTCTCTCTGCAATGATCCTTCTGCACCTCAGTCTCTAAACTCTGCTCTCTGCAACAGGCCTTCTGCACCCCAGTATCAAACATCTGCTCTCTGTAAAAGTCCTTCTCCAACTCAGTTTCCAACCTTTGCTCTTTGTGATGGTCCTTCTGCACCCCAGTATTCAAACTCTGCTCTCTGTAATAATCTTTCTGCACCTCAGTCTTCTACATCTGCTCTGTGCAATGGTGCTTCTGCACCCCAGTCTCAAAACTGTGCTATCTGTAACATTGCTTCTGCACCCCAGTCTCCAACCTCTGCTCTCTGTAAAAGGTCTTCTGCACCCCAGTCTCAAAACTCTGCTCTCTGTAACAGGCCTTCTGCACCCCAGTCTCCAACCTTTTCTCTCTGCAACGATCCTTCTGCACCCCAGTCTCCAACCTCTGCTCTCTGTAACAGGCCTTCTGCAACCCATTGTCATACCTCTTCTCTCTGTAACAGTCCTTCTGCACCTCAGTAACCATCCTCTGCTCTCTGAAAAAGTCCTTCTGCGCCCCAGTCTCAAACCTCTGCTCTCTGCAACATTCCTTTGACACTGCAGTCTCCAAACTGTACTCTTTGCAATGAACTTTCTGCACCCCAGTCTCCAAAGTCCACTCTATGCAACATTCCTTAGCACCCAAGTTTCCATCGTCTGCTCTCTATAAGAATCCTTTTGCAACCAAGTCTGCAACCTCTCCTCTCTGTAAAAGTCCTTCTGTACTGCAGTCTCCAAACTCTGCTGTCTTCAACAGTCCTTCTGCACCCCAGTCTCCAACCTGTGCTGTCTTCAACAGTCCTTCTGCATCCCAGTCTCCATGCTCTACTCTCTGCAACATTTCTTTTTCACCCCAGACTCCAACCTGTGCTCTCTGTAACTATCCTTTTGCACCCCAGTCTCCAACTTCTGCTCTCTGTAGCGATCCTTCTGCACCTCAGTCTCCAACCTCGGCTCTCTGCAAGGATCCTTCTGCACCTCAGTCTCAAAATTCTGCTCTCTTCAATGATCGTTCTACATACCAGTCTTCAAGCTCTGCTCTCTGTAACAGTCCTTCTGCACCTCAGTCTCCAACCTTGGCTCTCTGTAACGACCTTTCTGCACCTCAGTCTCCAAACTCTACTCTCTGTAACAGTTTTTCTGGACACCAATCTCCGAACTCTGCTCTCGGTAACACTCCTTCTGCACCCCAGTCTCCATCCTCTGCTCTCTGTAACACTCGTTCTGCACCCCAGTCTCCATCCTCTACTCTTTGTAAGAATCCTTCTGCACCCCAGTCTCCATCCTCTCCTCTCTGTAACAGTCCTTCTGCACCTCAGACTCCAACCTCTGCTTTCTGTAATGATCCTTCAGCACCTCAGTATCCGACCTCTGCTCTCTGTAACAGGTTTTCTGAACCCCATTGCCAAACCTATGTTCTCTATATCAGTTTTTTGCACCCCAGTATCCTACCTCTGGTCTCTGTAACAATCCTTCTGCACCTGAGTCTCAAACCTCTTCTCTCTGCAGCTTTCGGTCTGCACCCCAGTCTCCAACCTTTATTCTCTGCATCAGTCCTTCTGCACCCGAGTCTCCAAACTCTGCTCTCTGTAACAGTCCTTCTGTACCGCACTCTCAAACCTCTGCTCTCTGTAACAGTCCTTCTGCACCCCAGTCTCCAACTTCAGATTTCTGTATCAGTTCTTCTGCACCCCAGTCTCCAACCTCTGCTCTCAGTAACTGTCCTTCTGCACCCCAGTCTCCAACCTCTGCTCTCAGTAACTGTCCTTTTGCACCCCAGTCTCCAAGCTCTGCTCTCTGTAACGTACTTTCTGCACCACAGTCTGAAACCTCTGCTCTCTGCAACGATCCTTCTGCCCCTCACTTTCCAACCTTTGCTCTCTGCAATGATCCTTCTGAACCCCAGTCTCCAAACTCTTGTCTCTGTAAGAGTCCTTCTGCACTTCAGTCTCAAACTTCT
Source organism: Ictidomys tridecemlineatus (assembly GCF_052094955.1). Taxonomy (NCBI): domain Eukaryota; kingdom Metazoa; phylum Chordata; class Mammalia; order Rodentia; family Sciuridae; genus Ictidomys; species Ictidomys tridecemlineatus. The sequence continues at coordinate 3,085 of NW_027525835.1, forward strand.
GCTCTCTGTATCAATCCTTCTGCACCTCAGTCTCCAACCTCTGCTATCTGTAACAATCCTTCTGCAGACCAGTCTCAAACCTCTGCTCTTTGTAACAGGTCTTCTGCACCCCAGTCTCCAAACTCTGCTCTCTGTTAAAGGCCTAATGCACCCAAGTCTCCAACCTTTTCTCTCTGCAATGATTCTTCTGTACCTCAGTCTCCAACCTCTACTCTCTGCAACAGTCTTTCTGCACCCCAGTCTCCAACCTCTGCTTTTTGTAAGATCCTTTTTAACCCCAGTCTCCAAACTTTGCTCTCTATAACAGTCCTTCTGCACCTCACTCTCCAACCTCTGCTCTCTGCTATGGTCTTTCTGAACCCCAGTAACCAACCTATGTTCTCTGCAACACTACTTCTGAACCACAGGCTCCAAAATCTGCTCTCTATAACAGTTCTTTTGTATCGCAATATCAAACCTCTGCTGTCTCTAACAGTCCTCTGCAACCCAGTCTCCAAACTCTACTTTCCATATCAGTGATTCTGCATGACAGTCTCCAACCTCTTCTCTCTGTAACAGTTTTTCTACACCCCAGTCTCCAACCTCTTCTCACTGCTACAGTCCTTCTGCACCCCAGTCTCCAAACTCTGCTCTCTGTAACAGGCCTTCTTCACCCCAGTCTCCAATCTTTTCTCTCTGCAACGATCCTTCTGCACCTCAGTCTCCAACCTATGTGATCTGCAACAGTCTTTCTGCACCTCACTTTCCAACCTCTGCTCTCTGTAACTATCCTTCTGCAACTCAGTCTCCAACCTCTGCTCTCTGTGACAATTCTTCTTCACACCAGTCTCCAAAATCTGCTCTCTGCATCGATTCTTATTCTACCCAGTCTCGAACCTCTGCTCCCTGTAACAGTCCTTTTGTATCGCAGTCTCCAACCTCTTCTCTCTGCAACGATCCTTCTGCACCTCAGTCTCTAAATTCTGCTCTCTGCAACAGTCCTTCTGCACCCCAGTCTCCAGACTCTGCTCTCTTTAAGATTCATTTGCATCCTAGTCTCCAACCTCTGCTCTCTGTAACAGTCCTTCTGCACCCCAGTATCTAAACTCTGCTCTCTGTAAAAGTCCTTCTGCAACTCAGTCTCCAAACTTTGCTCTTTGTAATGGTCTTTCTGCACCACAGTATTCAAACTTTGCTCTCTGTAACAATTCTTCTGCACCTCATTCTTTAACGTCTGCTCCTTTTAACAGTCCATCTGCACCCCAGTCTCCAACATCTGATCTTTGGAATGGTCCTTCTGCACCACAGACTCCAAACTCTGCTCTCTGTAACACTCCTTTTGCACCTCAGACTTCGACCTCTGCTCTCTGTAACAGTCCTTCTATGCCTCAGTCTGAAACCTCTGCTCTCTGCAAAGATCCTTCTGCACCCCAGTCTCCAACCGGTGCTATATGTAACAATCTTTCTTCACCCCAGGCTCCAAACTCTGCTCTCTGTAACAGTTCTTCTGTACGGCAGTCTCCAAACTCTGCTCTCTGCAACGGTCCTTCTGCAACCCAGTCTCCAACTTCAGCTTTCTGTATCAGTTCTTCTGCACCCCAGTCTCTATCTGTGCTCTCTTTAACTGTCCTTCTGCACCCCAGTCTCTAACCTCTGCTCTCTGTAACGTACTTTCTGCACAACAGTCTGAAACCTCTGCTCTCTGCAACAAACTTTCTGCCCCTCACTCTCCAACCTCTGCTCTTTGCAATGATCCTTCTGCAACCTAGTCTCCAAACTCTTCTCTCTGTAAGAGTCCTTCTGCACTTCAATTTCAAACCTCTGCTCTCTGTAACAATCCTTCTGCACCTCAGTCTCCAACCTCTCTATGTGTAACAATCCTTCGGCACACCAGTCTCCAACCTCTGCTCTATATAACAGGTCTTCTGCACCCCAGTCTCCAACGTCTTCTCTCTGCAATGATCCTTCTCCACATCAGTCTCCAAACTCTGCTCTCTGCAACAGTCCTTCTGCAACCCAGTTACCATCATCTGATCTCTGTAAGATTCTTCTTCACCCCAGTCTCCAACCTTTGCTCTCTATAACAGTCCTTCTGCACCTCAGTCTCTAATATCTGCTCTCTGCTATGGTCCTTCTGCACCCCAGTAACCAAACTCTGTTCTCTGCAACAGTCCCTCTGTACCCCATGCTCCAAAATCTGCTCTCTGTACTAGTTCTTCTGTACAGCAGTCTCCAACCTCTGCTGTCTCTAACAGTCCTTCTGCACCCCAGTCTCCAACTTTACTTTCCATATAAGTTATTCCGCACCCCAGTCTCCAACCTCTGCTCTTTGTAACAGTCCTTCTGCAACTCAGTCTTCAACCTCTGCTCTCTGCAACAGTTCTTCTGTATCCCAGTCTTCAACATCTTCTCTCGGCAACAGTCCTTCTACACCCCAGTCTCCAAACTCTGCTCGCAGCTACAGTCCTTCTACACCTCAGTCTCTAACCTCTGCTTTCTGCAAGGATACTTCTGCATCCCAGTCTCCAACGTCTGCTCTCTGCAACAGTCCTTCTGCACCCCAGTCTCCAACCTCTGCTCTCTGCTACAGTCTTTCTGCACCACAGTCTCCAACCTGTGCTCTCTGTAACTGTCCTGCTGGCCCCCAGTCTCCACGCTCTTCTCTCTGTAGCGATCCTTCTGCACCTCAGTCTTCAACCTCTGATCTCTGCAACGATCCTTCTTCACCACAGTCTCCAACCTCTGCTCTCTGCAACAGTCCTTCTGCACCCCAGTCTCCAAGCTCTGCTCTCTGTAACAGTCCTTCTGCACATCAGTGTCTAAACTCTGCTCTCTTTAAAAATTCTTCTTCACCTCAGTCGCCTAACTCTTCTCCCTGTAACAGGTCTTCTTCACCCCAGTCTCAAACCTCTACTCTCTGTAACAGTTCTTCTGAACCCCAATCTCCAAACTCTGCACTCTGTAAAACTCCTTCTACACCTCAGTCTCCAAACTCTGCTCTTTGTAACGATCTTTCTGCACCACAGTCTGAAACCTCTGCTCTCTGCAACATCCTTCTGTCCTTTAGTCTCCAACCTCTGCTCTCTGCATTGATCCTTCTGAACCCCAGTCTCCAACCTCTGCTCTCTTAAGAGTCCTTCTTACCCTCACACTCCAACCTCTGCTCTCTGCAATTATCCTTCTGCAACCAAGTCTCCAAACTCTGCTCTCGGTAAGAGTCCTTCTGCACTTCAGTCTCAAATCTCTGCTCTCTGTAACAATCCTTCTGCACCTCAGTCTCCAACCTCTCTATCTGTAACAATCCTTATGCACACAAGTCTCCAAACTCTGCTCTGTATAACAGGTCTTCTGCACCCTAGTCTCCAATGTCTTCTCTCTGCAATGATCCTTCTCCACCTCAGTCTCCAAACTCTGCTCTCTATAACAGTCCTTCAACCTTTGCTCTCTTCTATGGTCCTTCTGCACACCAGTAACCAACCTCTGTTCTCGGCAACAGTTCTTCTGTAACCCATGCTCCAAAATCTGCTCTGTGTAACAGTTCCTCTGTACAGCAGTCTCCAACCTCTGCTGTCTCTAATAGTCTTTCTGCACCTCAGACTCCAAACTCTGCTCTCTGTAACAGTCCTTATGCACATTAGTGTCTAAACACTGCTCTCTGTAAAAATTATTCTTCACTTCAGTCGCCAACCTCTTCTCCCTGTAACAGGCCTTCTGCACCCCAGTCTTTAACCTCTGCTGTCTGTATCAGTTCTTCTGAACCCCAATCTAAAAACTATGCACTCTGTAATACTCTTTCTGCACCTCACTCTCCAAACTCTTCTCTCTGTAATGATATTTCTGCACCACAGTCTGAAAACTTTGCTCTCTGCAACATCCTTCTATCCCTCAGTATCCAACCTCTGCTCTCTGCATTGATCCTTCTGCACCCCAGTCTCCAACCTAGGCTCTCTTAAGAGTCCTTCTGCACCTCAGTCTCCAACCTCTTCTCTAACCATTCTTCTGCACCTCAGTCTCCAACCTCTGCTCTCTGTCACAGTCTTTCTGCACCCCAGTTTCCAACCTCTGCTCTCTGTAAAATTCCTTCTACACTTCAGTCTCCAACTTTTGCTCTCTATTATGGTCCTTCTGAACCGCAGTCTTCAACATCTGCTTTCTGTAACAATCATTCTGCACCTAGTCTCCAAAGTCTGCTCTCTGCAACATTTCTTCTGCACCAGAGTCTCCAACCAGTGCTCTATGTAACTGTCCTGCTTCCCCCAGTCTCCACTCTCTGCTCTCTGTAGCGTTTCTTCTGCACCTCAGACTTCAACCTCTGATCTCTGCAACAGTCTTTCTGCACCCCAGTCTCCAAGCTCTGCTCTCTGTAACAGTCCTTCTGCACATCAGTGTCTAAACTCTGCTCTCTGTAAAAATTTTTCTTCACCTCAGTCGCCAAACTCTTCTCCCTGTAACAGGCCTTCTGCACCCCAGTCTCAAACCTCTGCTCTCTGTAACAGTTCTTCTGAACACCAATCTCCAAATTCTGCACTCTGTAAAACTCCTTCTGCACCTCAGTCTCCAAACTCTGCTCTCTGTAACGATCTTTCTGCACCAGTGTCTGAAACCTCTGCTCTCTGCAAGATCCTTCTGTCCCTCAGTCTCCAACCTCTGCTCTCTGCAATGATCTTTCTGCACCCCAGTCTCCAACCTATGCTCTCTTAAGAGTCCTTCTACACCTCAGGCTCCAACCTCTTCTCTCTGTAACAATCCTTCTGCACCTCAGTCTCCAACCTCTGCTCTTTGTAACAGTCCTTCTGCAACCCAGTATCCAACCTCTGCTCTCTGTAAAATTCCTTCTGCACCTCAGTCTCTAAACTTTGCCCTCTGTTATTGTCCTTCTGCACCCCAGTCTCCAACCTCTGCTCTCTGTAATAGTCCTTCTGTACCGCATTCCTTCTGCACCTCATTCTCCAACCTTTGCTCTTTGCGACAGTTCTTTTGAACCCCAGTCTCCCACCTCTGCTACCTGCAGCAGTCCTGCTGCACCCCAGTCTCCAACATCTGCTCTCTGTAACAGTCCTGCGTCACCTCAGTTTCCAAACACTGCTCTCTTTAAGATCCTTTTGCAACCCTGTCTCCAAACTCTGCTCTTTGTAACAGTCCTTCTGCACCTCAGTCTTCAACCTCTGCTCTCTGCAAAAGTCCTTCTACCCCCCATTCTCTAACCTCTGTTTTCTGCAACAGTCCTTCTGAACCACAGTCTTCAAAATCTGCTCTCTGCAACAGTCCTTCTTTACCCTCGTCTCCAAGTTATGCTCTCTGTAACGATCCTTCTGTACTGCGGTCTCCAAAATCTTCTCTCTCTAGCGGTCCTTCTGCACCCCAGTCTCCAACCTCTGCATTCTGTATCAGTACTTCTGCACCCCAGTCTCCAAACTCTTCCCTGTGTATTATTCCTTCTGCAACTCAGTCTCCAACCTCTGCTATTTGCGACAGTTCTTCTGCACCCCAGTCTCCCACCTCTGCTACCTGCAACAGTCCTGCTGCACCCCAGTCTCCAACATCTGCTCTCTGTAACAATCCTTCTGCACCTCATTCTCAAAACTCTGCTCTCTGTAACTATCCTTCTGCACCTCAGTCTCCATCCTGTGCTCTTTGTAACATTCCTTCTGAACCCCAGTTCCAACCTCTGCACTCTGTAAGAGTTTTTCTATACCGAAGTCTCCAAACTCTGGTCTCTGTAAGCGTCCTACTGAACCCCAATTTCCAACCTCTGCTTTCTGTAACAGTCCTTCTGCACCTCAGTCTCCAAACGCTGCTCTCTGTAACAGTGCTTCTACAACTCAGTCTCCAACTTCTGCTCTCTATAACAGTCTTTCTGCACCTCAGTCTGACACCTCTGCTCTCTGCACGATTCCTTATGCACCCAGTCTCCAAACACTGCTCTCTGTAACAGTCCACCTGCACCTCAGTCTCCAACCTCTGTTCTCTGTAAGATCCTTCAGCAACCCAGTCTCCAAACTCTGCTCTCTATAACAGTCCTTCTGCACCCCAGTCTCCAACCTTTCCTCTCTTTAACAGGCCTTCTCCACGCCAGTCTCAAAACTCTTCTTTCTGTAGCAGGCCTTCTGCACCCCAGTCTCCAAAATCTGTTCTCTGCAACGATCCATCTTAACCACAGTCTACAACCTCTGCTCTCTGCCATGATCCAACTGCACCCCAGTCTCAAATCTCTGATCTCTGCAACTGTCCTGCTGCATCTCAGTCTCCAAATTCTGCTCTCTGTAAGCTCATTCTGCACCCCAGTATCCTACCTCTGCTCTCTGTAACAGTCCTTCTGCATCCCAGTCTCCAAACTCTGCTCTCTACAACAGTCCTTCTGCACCCGACTTACCAAAATCTGCTCTCTGCAACAGTCTTTCTGCACCCCAGTCTCCAACACCTGCTTTATGCAACAGTTCTTCTGCACCTCAGTCTCAAATCTCTACTCTTTGCAACGACCCTACTTCAACGCAGTCTCCAAACTCTGCTCTCTGTAACAGTCCTTATAACCGCAGTCTCCCAACTCTGCTCTCTGTGACATCCTTCTGCAACCCAGTCTTTGAACTCTACAATTTGTAAGAGTCTTTCTGCACAACAGTCTCCAACCTCTGCTCTCTGTAACAGGCATTATGCACTCCAGTCTCCATCCTCTTTTCTCTGCAAGGATTCTTCTCCACCCCAGTCTACAACATCTGTTCTCTGCTACAGTCTTTTTGCACCGCAGTCTCCAAACTCTGGTCTCTGTAAGATCCATCTGAACCCAATCTCCAAACTGTACTCTCTGTAACAGTCCTTCTGTATTCCAGTCTCCAAACTCTGCTCTCTCTAACAGTCCTTCTGCACCTCAGTCTCCAACTTCTGCTCTCTATAACAGTCCTTCTGCACCTCAGTCTTCAACCTCTGCTCTCTGCAAAAGTCATTCTACCCCCCATTCTCTAACCTCTGTTCTCTGCAACAGTCCTTCTGAAACACAGTCTCCAAAATCTGCTCTCTGCAACTGTCCTTCTGTACCCTTGTCTCCAACGTATGCTCTCTGTAATGGTCCTTCTGTATTGCACTCTCAAAACTCTGCTCTCTCTAGCGTTCCTTCTGCACCCCAGTATCCAACCTCTGCTCTCTGTATCAGTACTTTTGCACCCCAGTCTCAAAACTCTGCTCTCTGTGACATTCCTTCTGCACGTCAGTCTCCAACCTCTGCTGTTTGCAACAGTTCTTCTGCACCCCAGTCTCCCACCTCTGCTACCTAAAACAGTCCTTCTGCACCTCAGTCTGAAACCTCTGCTCTCTGCACGAACCTTCTGCACCCAGTCTCCAAACTCTGCTCTCTGTAACAGGCCTTCTGCATCCCAGTCTCCAAACTATTCTCTCTGCAACAATCCTTCTGCACCCCAGTTTCAAACCTCTGCTCCTTGCAACAGTTCGTCTGCACACCAGTCTGAAACCTCTGCTCTTCATAAGATACTTCTGCACCACAGCCTCCAAACTCTGCTCTTAGTATCAGTACTTTTGCACCCCAGTCTCCAAACTCTGCTCTCTGTAACATTTCTTCTGCACCTCAGTCTCCAACCTCTGCTCTTTGCGACAGTTCTTCTGCATCCCAGTCTCCCAACTCTGCTACCTTCAACAGTCCTTCTGCACCCCAGTCTCCAACATCTACTCTCTGTAACAATCCTTCTGCACCCCAGTCTCAAAACTCTGCTCTCTGTAACAGGCCTTCTGCATCCCAGTCTCCAATCCCTTCTCTCTGCAACGATCCTTCTGCACCCCAGTGTCAAACCTCTGCTCCTTGCAACAGTTCATCTGCACCCCAGTCTCAAACCTCTGCTCTTCCTAAAATCCTTCTGTATTCCAGTCTCCAAACTCTGCTCTCTGTAACAGTCCTTCTACACTCCAGTATCCAACCTCTGCTCTCTGCAACAGTCCATTTGCATGCCAGTCTTCAACCTCTGCTATCCGTACGATCCATCTGAACCCTAGTATCCAACCTCTGCACTCTGTAACAGTCCTGCACCCCAGTCTCCAAACTCTCCTCTTTGTAACAGTCTTTCTGCACCTCAGTCTCCAACCTCTTCTCTCTGCAACAGTCCATCTCCACTCCAGTCTCCAACATCTGTTCTCTGCAACAGTCCTTCTACACCCTAGTTTCCAACCTCTGCTCTCTGTAACAGTCCTTCTGCACCGCAGTCTCCAAACTCTGCTCTCTGCAACGATCCTTCTAGACCTCAGTCTCCAACCTCTGCTCTCTGCAACAGTCCTTCTGCACCCCAATCTCCAACCTCTGCGCTCTGTCACAGTTTTTCTATACTGCAGTCTCCAAACTCTGGTCTCTGTAACGGTTCTTCTGCACCACAATTTTCAAACTCTAGTTTCGTTAACAGTCTTTCTGCACCTCAGTCTCCAAACTCTGCTTCCTGTAGCAGGCCTTCTGCACCCCAGTCTCCAAAATCTGCTCTCTCCAAGGATCCTTCTGCACCCCAGTCTCCAACGTCTGCTCTCTGCAATGATACTACTGCACCGCAGTCTCAAACCTTTGCTCACTGCAACAGTCCTTCCACACCCCAGTCTCCAAACTTTCCTCTCTGCAACTATCTTTCTGGACCCCAGTCTCCAACCTCTGCTCTCTTTAACAATCCTTCTGCACCACAGTCTCCAAACTCTCCTCTCTGTAAGATCCTTCTGCACTCCAGTTTCCAAACTCTGCTCTCTGTAACATTCCTTCTCCACCCCAGTCTTTAACCTCTGTTTTCTGCACGTGTCCTGCGGCACCCCAGTCTCCAACCTCTGTCCTCTGCAGCAGTCTTTTTGCTCCCAAGTCTCCAACCTCTGCTCTCTGTACCGGTCTTTCAGCACCTTAGTCTTCAAACTCTGCTTTCTGTATCAGTCCTTTTGAACCTCAGTCTCAATCCTCAGCTCTCTGTATCTATCCTTCTTCACTTCAGTCTCCAACCTGTGCTCTCTGTAAAATTCCTTCTGCACCCCAGTCTCCAACCTCTGCTTTCTGTAACAGTTTTACTATACCGGAGTCTCCAAAGTCTGATCTCTGTAACGGTCCTTCTTCACCCCAATTTCCAACATCTGCTTTTAGTAACAGTTCTTCTGGACCTCAGTCTCCAAACTCTGCTCTCTGCAACAGTCCTACCCCACCCCAGTCTCCAATCTCTGCTCTCTGTAACAGTCCTTCTGCAACTCATTCTCAAAACTCTGCTCTCTGCAACAGTCCTTCTGCACCTCAGTCTGAAAACTTTGTTCTCTGCAAGGATCCTTCTGCACCCCAGTCAAAAAACTGTGCTCTCTGTAACAGACCTTTTGCACCCCATTCTCCAACCTCTGCTCTCTGTAATAGTGCTTCTTCACCTCAGTCTACAAACTCTTCTCTCTGCAACAGTCCGTCTGCACCTCAGTCTCCAAACTCTGCTTACTGTATCACTCCATCTGCACAACAATTTTCAACATCTGCTCTCTATAAGAGTCTTTCTGCACCTCAGTCTAAAAACTCTGCTCTCTGCAACAGTTCTTCTGCACCCAAATCTTCAACGTCTGTTTTCTGCAACAGTCCTTCTGCACCAAATCTCTAACCTCTGCCTCTGTAACAGTCCTAATGTAAGCCAGTCTCCAACCTCTGCTCTCTGCAACAGTCCTTCTGCACCCCAATGTGAACCTGTGCTCTCGGTTACAGTCCTTATACACCCCAGTGTCCAGCCTCTGCTCTCTGCAACAGTCCCTCTGCAACCCAGTCTCTAACATCTGCTCTCTGTAGCAATTTTTCTGCACCTCAGTCTCCAAACCTACTCTCTGTAAATGTATTTCTGAACCCCTTGTCCAAACTCTGCTCTCCGTAACAGGCCTTCTGCACCCAGGTCTCCAACCTCTGTTCATTATAACAATCCTTCTGCACCCCAGTCTCAAAATTTTTCTCTCTACAAAGATCCTTCTGCAACACAGTCTCCAACCTCTGCTCTCTGTAACAGTCCTGCTGCACTTCGGTCTACAAACTCTGCTCTCTGCAACAGTGCTTGTAAACCCCAGGCTTCAAATTCTGTTCTCTGTAACAATTATTCTTCACCTCAGTTACCAAACTCTGATCTCTGCAATGGTCCTTCTGCACCACAGTCTCCAACCTCTGGTCTCTGTAACAGTCCTGCTGCCCCTCGGTCTACAACCTCTGCTCTTTGTAAGATCCTTTAGAAACCTTGTCTAAAAACTCTGCTCTCTGTAGGAGTTCTTCTGCACCCCAGTCTCCAACCTCTGCTCTCTGTAACAAGCCTTTTGTACCCAATACTCCCACGTCTACTCTCTGTAACAGTCCTTTTGCACCTCAGTCTCCAACCTCTTCTCTCTGCAACAGTCCTTTTGCACCTCAGTCTCCAAACTCAGCTTTCTTCATCGATCTTTCTGCACCTCAGTCTCGAAACTCTACTCTCTGTAACACTCCTTCTGTACCCCAGTCTAAAACGTCTGCTGTCTGCAAAGATCCTTCTGCAAAAAAGTCTTCAACATCTGCTCTCTTCAATAGTCCTTCTGCACCCCAGTCTCCAACCTCTGCTCTCTGGAACGATCCTTCTGCACCTCAGTATTCAACATCTGCTCTATGCAGCAGTCCTTCTGCACCCCTGTCTCCATCCTCTATTCTCTGCAACAGTCTTACTGCAACTCAGTCTGAAAACTCTTTTATCTGTAACGATCCTTCTGCACTCCAGTCTTCAAACTCTGCTCTCTGTAATACTCCCGTTGCACCTCAGTCTCAAAACTCTGCTCACTGTAATATCTTTCTGTAACCCTGTCTACAAACTCTGCTCTCTGTAACAGTCCTTCTGCACCCCAGCCTCCAACCTCTGCTCTCTGCAACAGTGCTTGTAAACCCCAGTGTCCAAACTCTGCTCTCTGCATCAGTCCTTCTGCACCCAAGGCTCTAACTTCTGTTCTTTGTAACAATCCTTCTTCACCTCAGTTACCAAAATCTGATCTCTGCAATGGTCCTTCTTCATTACAGTCTCCAAACTCTGCTCTCTGGAAAAATCTTTCTACACCCCAGTCTCCAAACTCTACTCTCTACAACAATACTTTTTACCACCAGTCTCCAACCTCTGCTCCCTGCAAAAGTTTTTCTGTAACCCAGTCTCCAACATCTGCTCTCTGCAACAGTCCTTCTGCAACTCAGTCTGACAACTCTGCTCTCTGCATCGATTCTTCTGAAACTTAGTCTCCAAATTCTGCTTTCTGTAATAGTGTTTCTTCACCTCAGTCTCCGACTTCTTCTCTCTGTAACATCGTTCTGCACCCAAGTTTCCAAAATCTGCTCTCTGTAATATTCCTTCTGTTCCCCAGTCTCCAACCTCTGATCTCTGCAACAGTCCTTCTGCACCTCAGTCTGAAAACTTTGTTCACTGCAAGGATCCTTCTGCACCCCAGTCACAAAACTCTGCTCTCTGTAACAGACCTTTTGCACCCCATTCTCCAACCTCTGCTCTCTCTAATAGTACTTCTTCACCTCAGTCTACAAACTCTTCTCTCTGCAACAGTCCGTCTGCACCTCAGTCTCCAAACTCTGCTTACTGTATCACTCCATCTGCACAACAATTTTCAACATCTGCTCTCTATAAGAGTCTTTCTGCACCTCAGTCTAAAAACTCTGCTCTCTGCAACAGTTCTTCTGCACCCAAATCTTCAACGTCTGTTTT
>NW_027525836.1:0-14738 GCF_052094955.1 Ictidomys tridecemlineatus
GGCAGGCCCTTTCCATGAAAGTGATTCTCGCCAGTCTCTGCTTAGGGATACATCAACAGCAAAGAAACCATAGAGACAGAACTTGAAACTGCTTTATTGTGTCAGTTTCAAAGAGCTAGCACAAACCGTGTTTGATTTAGAGTTCCAAATACATGTATTCCTATAGGAGAAAACAGAGTGAAACCTCAAATGAAACCGGTTACTGCCAACGAACGGTTTCACCTAGAAGAACGAAATTTGGCGAGCCAAGTGGGATTGGTGTACTGATCATTACCTGAAAGTTTCATCAAGATTGGGTGAAAAAGTGTGTGCTGAGATTTCAGGCAACTCGTAGTTTTTTGGAAGCTTGGCAGGCCCTTTCCATGAAAGTGATTCTCGCCAGTCTCTGCTTAGGGCTACATCAACAGCAAAAAACCATAGAGATAGAACTTGAAACTGCTTTATTGTGTCAAGTTTCAAAGAGCTAGCACAAACCGTGTTTGATTTAGAGTTCCAAGTACATGTATCCCTATAGGAGAAAACAGAGTGAAACCTCAAAATGAAACTGGTTACTGCCAACGAACGGTTTCATCTAGAAGAACGAAATTTGGCGAGCCAAGTGGGATTGGTGTACAGACCATTACCTGAAAGTTTCATCAAGATTGGGTGAAAAAGTGTGTGCTGAGATTTCAGGCAACTCGTAGTTTTTTGGAAGCTTGGCAGGCCCTTTCCATGAAAGTGATTCTCGCCAGTCTCTGCTTAGGGCTACATGAACAGCAAATAAACCATAGAGATAGAACTTGAAACTGCTTTATTGTGTCAAGTTTCAAAGAGCTAGCAGAAACCATGTTTGATTTAGAATTCCAAATACATGTATCCCTATAGGAGAAAACAGAGTGAAACCTCAAAATGAAACCGGTTACTGCCAATGAACGGTTTCACCTAGAAGAACGAAATTTGGCGAGCCAAGTGGGATTGGTGTACTGATCATTACCTGAAAGTTTCATCAAGATTGGGTGAAAAAGTGTGTGCTGAGATTTCAGGCAACTCGTAATTTTTTGGAAGCTTGGCAGGCCCTTTCCATGAAAGTGATTCTCGCCAGTCTCTGCTTAGGGCTACATCAACAGCAAACAAACCATAGAGATAGAACTTGAAACTGCTTTATTGTGTCAAGTTTCAAAGAGCTGGCACAAACCGTGTTTGATTTAGAGTTCCAAATACATGTATCCCTATAGGAGAAAACAGAGTGAAACCTCAAAATGAAACCGGTTACTGCCAACGAATGGTTTCACCTAGATGAACAAGATTTGGCGAGCCAAGTGGGATTGGTGTACTGATCATTACCTGAAAGTTTCATCAAGATTGAGTGAAAAAGTGTGTGCTGAGATTTCAGGCAACTCGTAGTTTTTTGGAAGCTTGGCAGGCCCTTTCCATGAAAGTGATTCTCGCCAGTCTCTGCTTAGGGATACATCAACAGCAAAGAAACCATAGAGACAGAACTTGAAACTGCTTTATTGTGTCAGTTTCAAAGAGCTAGCACAAACCGTGTTTGATTTAGAGTTCCAAATACATGTATTCCTATAGGAGAAAACAGAGTGAAACCTCAAAATGAAACCGGTTACTGCCAACGAACGGTTTCACCTAGAAGAACGAAATTTGGCGAGCCAAGTGGGATTGGTGTACTGATCATTACCTGAAAGTTTCATCAAGATTGGGTGAAAAAGTGTGTGCTGAGAATTCAGGCAACTAGTAGTTTTTTGGAAGCTTGGCAGGCCCTTTCCATGAAAGTGATTCTCGCCAGTCTCTGCTTAGGGCTACATCAACAGCAAAAAACCATAGAGATAGAACTTGAAACTGCTTTATTGTGTCAAGTTTCAAAGAGCTAGCACAAACCGTGTTTGATTTAGAGTTCCAAGTACATGTATCCCTATAGGAGAAAACAGAGTGAAACCTCAAAATGAAACTGGTTACTGCCAACGAACGGTTTCATCTAGAAGAACGAAATTTGGCGAGCCAAGTGGGATTGGTGTACAGACCATTACCTGAAAGTTTCATCAAGATTGGGTGAAAAAGTGTGTGCTGAGATTTCAGGCAACTCGTAGTTTTTTGGAAGCTTGGCAGGCCCTTTCCATGAAAGTGATTCTCGCCAGTCTCTGCTTAGGGCTACATCAACAGCAAACAAACCATAGAGATAGAACTTGAAACTGCTTTATTGTTTCAAGTTTCAAAGAGCTAGCACAAACCGTGTTTGATTTAGAGTTCCAAATACATGTATCCCTATAGGAGAAAACAGAGTGAAACCTCAAAATGAAACCGGTTACTGCCAACGAATGGTTTCACCTAGATGAACAAGATTTGGCGAGCCAAGTGGGATTGGTGTACTGATCATTACCTGAAAGTTTCATCAAGATTGAGTGAAAAAGTGTGTGCTGAGATTTCAGGCAACTCGTAGTTTTTTGGAAGCTTGGCAGGCCCTTTCCATGAAAGTGATTCTCGCCAGTCTCTGCTTAGGGATACATCAACAGCAAAGAAACCATAGAGACAGAACTTGAAACTGCTTTATTGTGTCAGTTTCAAAGAGCTAGCACAAACCGTGTTTGATTTAGAGTTCCAAATACATGTATTCCTATAGGAGAAAACAGAGTGAAACCTCAAAATGAAACCGGTTACTGCCAACGAACGGTTTCACCTAGAAGAACGAAATTTGGCGAGCCAAGTGGGATTGGTGTACTGATCATTACCTGAAAGTTTCATCAAGATTGGGTGAAAAAGTGTGTTTTGAGAATTCAGGCAAGTAGTAGTTTTTTGGAAGCTTGGCAGGCCCTTTCCATGAAAGTGATTCTCGCCAGTCTCTCCTTAGGGCTACATCAACAGCAAACAAACCATAGAGATAGAACTTGAAACTGCTTTATTGTGTCAAGTTTCAAAGAGCTAGCACAAACCGTGTTTGATTTAGAGTTCCAAGTACATGTATCCCTGTAGGAGAAAACAGAGTGAAACCTCAAAATGAAACCGGTTACTGCCAACGAACGGTTTCATCTAGAAAAACGAAATTTGGCGAGCCAAGTGGGATTGGTGTACTGACCATTACCTGAAAGTTTCATCAAGATTGGGTGAAAAAGTGTGTGCTGAGATTTCAGGCAACTCGTAGTTTTTTGGAAGCTTGGCAGGCCCTTTCCATGAAAGTGATTCTCGCCAGTCTCTGCTTAGGGCTACATCAACAGCAAACTAACCATAGAGATAGAACTTGAAACTGCTTTATTGTGTCAAGTTTCAAAGAGCTAGCACAAACCGTGTTTGATTTAGAGTTCCACATACATGTATCCCTATAGGAGAAAACAGAGTGAAACCTCAAAATGAAACCGGTTACTGCCAAAGAACGGTTTCACCTAGAAGAACGAGATTTGGCGAGCCAAGTGGGATTGGTGTACTGATCATTACCTGAAAGTTTCATCAAGATTGGGTGAAAAAGTGTGTGCTGAGATTCCAGGCAACTAGTAGTTTTTGGAAGCTTGGCAGGCCCTTTCCAGGAAAGTGATTCTCGCCAGTCTCTGCTTAGGGCTACATCAACAGCAAACTAACCATAGAGATAGAACTTGAAACTGCTTTATTGTGTCAAGTTTCAAAGAGCTAGCACAAACCGTGTTTGATTTAGAGTTCCAAGTACATGTATCCCTGTAGGAGAAAACAGAGTGAAACCTCAAAATGAAACCGGTTACTGCCAACGAACGGTTTCATCTAGAAGAACGAAATTTGGCGAGCCAAGTGGGATTGGTGTACTGACCATTACCTGAAAGTTTCATCAAGATTGGGTGAAAAAGTGTTTGCTGAGATTTCAGGCAACTCGTAGTTTTTTGGAAGCTTGGCAGGCCCTTTCCATGAAAGTGATTCTCGCCAGTCTCTGCTTAGGGCTACATCAACAGAAAAGAAACCATAGAGATAGAACTTGAAACTACTTTATTGTGTCAAGTTTCAAAGAGCTAGCACAAACCGTGTTTGATTTAGAGTTCCAAATACATGTATCCCTATAGGAGAAAACAGAGTGAAACCTCAAAATGAAACCGGTTCCTGCCAAGGAACGGTTTCACCTAGAAGAACGAGATTTGGCGAGCCAAGTGGGATTGGTGTACTGATCATTACCTGAAAGTTTCATCAAGATTGGGTGAAAAAGTGTGTGCTGAGATTTCAGGCAACTCGTAGTTTTTTGGAAGCTTGGCAGGCCCTTTCCATGAAAGTGATTCTCGCCAGTCTCTGCTTAGGGCTACATCAACAGCAAACAAACCATAGAGATAGAACTTGAAACTGCTTTATTGTGTCAAGTTTCAAAGAGCTAGCACAAACCGTGTTTGATTTAGAGTTCCAAATACATGTATCCCTATAGGAGAAAACAGAGTGAAACCTCAAAATGAAACCGGTTACTGCCAACGATCGGTTTCATATAGAAGAACGAAATTTGGCGAGCCAAGTGGGATTGGTGTACTGATCATTACCTGAAAGTTTCATCAAGATTGGGTGAAAAAGTGTGTGCTGAGATTTCAGGAAACTCGTAGTTTTTGGGAAGCTTGGCAGGCCCTTTCCATGAAAGTGATTCTCGCCAGTCTCTGCTTAGGGCTACATCAACAGCAAACAAACCATAGAGATAGAACTGGAAACTGCTTTATTGTGTCAAGTTTCAAAGAGCTAGCACAAACCGTGTTTGATTTAGAGTTCCAAATACATGTATCCCTATAGGAGAAAACAGAGTGAAAACTCAAAATGAAACCGGTTACTGCCAACGAACGGTTTCACCTAGAAGAACAAAATTTGGCGAGCCAAGTGGGATTGGTGTAGTGATCATTACCTGAAAGTTTCATCAAGATTGGGTGAAAAAGTGTGTGCTGAGATTCCAGGCAACTAGTAGTTTTTGGAAGCTTGGCAGGCCTTTCCAGGAAAGTGATTCTCGCCAGTCTCTGCTTAGGGCTACATCAACAGCAAAAAAACCATAGAGATAGAACTTGAAACTGCTTTATTGTGTCAAGTTTCAAAGAGCTAGCACAAACCGTGTTTGATTTAGAGTTCCACATACATGTATCCCTATAGGAGAAAACAGAGTGAAACCTCAAAATGAAACCGGTTACTGCCAACGATCGGTTTCATATAGAAGAACGAAATTTGGCGAGCCAAGTGGGATTGGTGTACTGATCATTACCTGAAAGTTTCATCAAGTTTGGGTGAAAAAGTGTGTGCTGAGATTTCAGGCAACTCGTAGTTTTTTGGAAGCTTGGCAGGCCCTTTCCATGAAAGTGATTCTCGCCAGTCTCTGCTTAGGGCTACATCAACAGCAAACTAACCATAGAGATAGAACTTGAAACTGCTTTATTGTGTCAAATTTCAAAGAGCTAGCACAAACCGTGTTTGATTTAGAGTTCCAAATAAATGTATCCCTATGAAAGAAAACAGAGTGAAACCTCAAAATGAAACCGGTTACTGCCATCGAACGGTTTCACCTAGAAGAACGAAATTTGTCGAGCCAAGTGGGACTGGTGTACTGATCATTACCTGAAAGTTTCATCAAGTTTGGGTGAAAAAGTGTGTGCTGAGATTTCAGGCAACTCGTAGTTTTTTGGAAGCTTGGCAGGCCCTTTCCATGAAAGTGATTCTCGCCAGTCGCTGCTTGGGGCTACATCAACAGCAAACAAACCATAGAGATAGAACTTGAAACTGCTTTATTGTGTCAAGTTTCAAAGAGCTAGCACAAACCGTGATTGATTTAGAGTTCCAAATACATGTATCCCTATAGGAGAAAACAGAGTGAAACCTCAAAATGAAACCGGTTACTGCCAACGAACAGTTTCACCTAGAAGAACGACATTTGGCGAGCCAAGTGGGATTGGTGTACTGATCATTACCTGAAAGTTTCATCAAGATTGGGTGAAAAAGTGTGTGCTGAGATTTCAGGCAACTCGTAGTTTTTTGGAAGCTTGGAAGGCCCTTTCCATGAAAGTGATTCTCGCCAGTCTCTGCTTAGGGCTACATCAACAGCAAACAAACCATAGAGATAGAACTTGAAACTGCTTTATTGTGTCAAGTTTCAAAGAGCTAGCACAAACCGTGTTTGATTTAGAGTTCCAAATACATGTATCCCTATAGGAGAAAACAGAGTGAAACCTCAAAATGAAACCGGTTACTGCCAACGAACGGTTTCACATAGAAGAACGAAATTTGGCAAGCCAAGTGGGATTGGTGTACTGATCATTACCTGAAAGTTTCATCAAGATTGGGTGAAAAAGTGTGTGCTGAGATTTCAGGCAACTTGTAGTTTTTTGGAAGCTTGGCAGGCCCTTTCCATGAAAGTGATTCTCGCCAGTCTCTGCTTAGGGCTACATCAACAGCAAACAAACCATAGAGATAGAACTTGAAACTGCTTTATGGTGTCAAGTTTCAAAGAGCTAGCACAAACCGTGTTTGATTTAGAGTTCCAAATACATGTATCCCTATAGGAGAAAACAGAGTGAAACCTCAAAATGAAACTGATTACTGCCAAGGAACAGTTTAACCAAGAAGAACGAAATTTGGCGAGCCAAGTGGGATTGGTGTACTGATCATCACCTGAAAGTTTCATCAAGATTGAGTGAAAAAGTGTGTGCTAAGATTTCAGGCAACTCGTAGTTTTTTGGAAGCTTGGCAGGCCCTTTCTATGAAAGTGATTCTCGCCAGTCTCTGCTTAGGGCTACATCAACAGCAAACAAACCATAGAGATAGAACTTGAAACTGCTTTATTGTGTCAAGTTTCAAAGAGCTAGCACAAACCATGTTTGATTTAGAGTTCCAAATACATGTATCCCTATAGGAGAAAACAGAGTGAAACCTCAAAATGAAACCGGTTACTGCCAACGAACGGTTTAACCTAGAAGAACGAAATTTGGCGAGCCAAGTGGGATTGGTGTACTGATCATTACCTGAAAGTTTCATCAAGATTGGGTGAAAAAGTGTGTGCTGAGATTTCAGGAAACTCGTAGTTTTTTGGAAGCTTGGCAGGCCCTTTCCATGAAAGTGATTCTCCCCAGTCTATGCTTAGGGCTACATCAACAGCAAACAAACCATAGAGATAGAACTTGAAACTGCTTTATTGTGTCAAGTTTCAAAGAGCTAGCACAAACCGTGTTTGATTTAGAGTTCCAAATACATGTATCCCTATAGGAGAAAACAGAGTGAAACCTCAAAATGAAACCGGTTACTGCCAACGAACAATTTAACCTAGAAGAACGAAATTTGGCGAGCCGAGTGGGATTGGTGTACTGATCATTACCTGAAAGTTTCATCAAGATTGGGTGAAAAAGTGTGTGCTGAGATTTCAGGCAACTCGTCGTTTTTTGGAAGCTTGGCAGGCCCTTTCCATGAAAGTGATTCTCGCCAGTCTCTGCTTAGGGTTACATCAACAGCAAACAAACCATAGAGATAGAACTCGAAACTGCTTCATTGTGTCAAGTTTCAAAGAGCTAGCACAAACCGTGTTTGATTTAGAGTTCCAAATACATGTATCCCAATAGGAGAAAACAGAGTGAAACCTCAAAATGAAACCGGTTACTGCCAACGAACGGTTTAACCTAGAAGAACGAAATTTGGCGAGCCAAGTGGGATTGGTGTACTGATCATTACCTGAAAGTTTCATCAAGATTCGGTGAAAAAGTGTGTGCTGAGATTTCAGGCAACTCGTAGTTTTTTGGAAGCTTGGCAGGCCCTTTCCATGAAAGTGATTCTCGCCAGTCTCTGCTTAGGGCTACATCAACAGCAAACAAACCATAGAGATAGAACTTGAAACTGCTTTATGGTGTCAAGTTTCAAAGAGCTAGCACAAACCGTGTTTGATTTAGAGTTCCAAATACATGTATCCCTATAGGAGAAAACAGAGTGAAACCTCAAAATGAAACTGATTACTGCCAACGAACGGTTTAACCTAGAAGAACGAAATTTGGCGAGCTAAGTGGGATTGGTGTACTGATCATTACCTGAAAGTTTCATCAAGATTGGGTGAAAACGTGTGTGCTGAGATTTCAGGAAACTCGTAGTTTTTTGGAAGCTTGGCAGGCCCTTTCTATGAAAGTGATTCTCGCTAGTCTCCGCTTAGGGCTACATCAACAGCAAACAAACCATAGAGATAGAACTTGAAACTGCTTTATTGTGTCAAGTTTCAAAGAGCTAGCACAAACCGTGTTTGATTTAGAGTTCCAAATACATGTATCCCTATAGGAGAAAACAGAGTGAAACCTCAAAATGAAACCTGTTATTGCCAACAAACGGTTTCACCTAGAAAAAGAAAATTTGGCGAGCCAAGTGGGATTGGTGTACTGATCATTACCTGAAAGTTTCATCAAGATTGGGTGAAAAAGTGTGTGCTGAGATTTCAGGTAACTCCTACTTTTTTGGAAGCTTGGCAGGCCCTTTCCATGAAAGTGATTCTCGCCAGTCTATGCTTAGGGCTACATCAACAGCAAACAAACCATAGAGATAGAACTTGAAACTGCTTTATTGTGTCAAGTTTCAAAGAGCTAGCACAAACCGTGTTTGATTTAGAGTTCCAAATACATGTATCCCTATAGGAGAAAACAGAGTGAAACCTCAAAATGAAACCGGTTACTGCCAACGAACGGTTTCACCTAGAAAAACAAAATTTGGCGAGCCAAGTGGGATTGGTGTACTGATCATTACCTGAAAGTTTCATCAAGATTGGGTGAAAAATTGTGTGCTGAGATTTCAGGCAACTCGTAGTTTTTTGGAAGCTTGGCAGGCCCTTTCCTTGAAAGTGATTCTTGCCAGTCTCTGCTTAGGGCTACATCAACAGCAAACAAACCATAGAGATAGAACTTGAAACTGCTTTATTGTGTCAAGTTTCAAAGAGCTAGCAAAAACCGTGTTTGATTTAGAGTTCCAAATACATTTATCCCTATAGGAGAAAACAGAGTGAAACCTCAAAATGAAACCGGTTACTGCCAACGAACGGTTTCACCTAGAAGAACGACATTTGGCGAGCCAAGTGGGATTGGTGTACTGATCATTACCTGAAAGTTTCATCAAGATTGGGTGAAAAAGTGTGTGCTGAGATTTCAGGCAACTCGTAGTTTTTTGGAAGCTTGGCAGGCCCTTTCCATGAAAGTGATTCTTGCCAGTCCCTGCTTAGGGCTACATCAACAGCAAACAAACCATAGTGAAAGAACTTGAAACTGCTTTATTGTGTCAAGTTTCAAAGAGCTAGCACAAACCGTGTTTGATTTAGAGTTCCAAATACATGTATCCCTATAGGAGAAAACAGAGTGAAACATCAAAATGAAACCGGTTACTGCCAACGAACGGTTTAACCTAGAAGAACGAAATTTGGCAAGCCAAGTGGGATTGGTGTACTGATCATTACCTGAAAGTTTCATGAAGATTGGGTGAAAAAGTGTGTGCTGAGATTTCAGGGAACTCGTAGTTTTTTGGAAGCTTGGCAGGCCCTTTCTATGAAAGTGATTCTCGCCAGTCTCTGCTTAGGGCTACATCAACAGCAAAGAAACCATAGAGATAGAACTTGAAACTGCTTTATTGTGTCAAGTTTCAAAGAGCTAGCACAAACCGTGTTTGATTTAGAGTTCCAAATACATGTATCCCTATAGGAGAAAACAGAGTGAAACCTCAAAATGAAACCGGTTACTGCCAACGAACGGTTTCACCTAGAAGAACGAAATTTGGCGAGACAAGTGGGATTGGTGTACTGATCATTACCTGAAAGTTTCATCAAGATTGGGTGAAAAAGTGTGTGCTGAGATTTCAGGCAACTCGTAGTTTTTTGGAAGCTTGGCAGGCCCTTTCCATGAAAGTGATTCTCGCCAGTCTCTGCTTAGGGCTACATCAACAGCAAACAAACCATAGAGATAGAACTTGAAACTGCTTTATTGTGTCAAGTTTCAAAGAGCTAGCACAAACCGTGTTTGATTTAGAGTTCCAAATACATGTATCCCTATAGGAGAAAACAGAGTGAAACATCAAAATGAAACTGGTTACTGCCAACGAACTGTTTAACCTAGAAGAACGACATTTGGCAAGCCAAGTGGGATTGGTGTACTGATCATTACCTGAAAGTTTCATCAAGATTGGGTAAAAAAGTGTGTGCTGAGATTTCAGGCAACTCGTAGTTTTTTGGAAGCTTGGCAGGCCCTTTCCATGAAAGTGATTCTCGCCAGTCTCTGCTTAGGGCTACATCAACAGCAAACAAACCATAGAGATAGAACTTGAAACTGCTTTATTGTGTCAAGTTTCAATGAGCTAGCACAAACCGTGTTTGATTTAGAGTTCCAAATACATGTATCCCTATAGGAGAAAACAGAGTGAAACCTCAAAATGAAACCGATTACTGCCAACGAACGGTTTCACCTAGAAAAACAAAATTTGGCGAGCAAAGTGGGATTGGTGTACTGATCATTACCTGAAAGTTTCATCAAGCTTGGGTGAAAAAGTGTGTGCTGAGATTTCAGGAAACTCGTAGTTTTTTGGAAGCTTTGCAGGCCCTTTCCATGAAAGTGATTCTCCCCATTCTATGCTTCGGGCTACATCAACAGCAAACAAACCATAGAGATAGAACTTGAAACTGCTTGATTGTGTCAAGTTTCAAAGAGCTAGCACAAACCGTGTTTGATTTAGAGTTCCAAATACATGTATCCATATAGGAGAAAACAGAGTGAAACCTCAAAATGAAACCGGTTACTGCCAACGAACGGTTTCACCTAGAAGAACGACATTTGGCGAGCCAAGTGGGATTGGAGTACTGATCATTACCTGAAAGTTTCATCAAGATTGGGTGAAAAAGTGTGTGCTGAGATTTCAGGAAACTCGTAGTTTTTTGGAAGCTTGGCAGTCCCTTTCTATGAAAGTGATTCTCCCCAGTCTCTGCTTAGGGCTACATCAACAGCAAACAAACCATAGAGATAGAACTTGAAACTGCTTTATTGTGTCAAGTTTCAAAGAGCTAGCACAAACCGTGTTTGATTTAGAGTTCCAAATACATGTATCCCTATAGGAGAAAACAGAGTGAAACCTCAAAATGAAACCGGTTACTGCCAACGAAGGGTTTAACCTAGAAGAACGAAATTTGGCGAGCCAAGTGGGATTGGTGTACTGATCATTACCTGAAAGTTTCATCAAGATTGGGTGAAAAAGTGTGTGCTGAGATTTCAGGCAACTCGTAGTATTTTGGAAGCTTGGCAGGACATTTCTATGAAAGTGATTCTCGCCAGTCTCTGCTTAGGGCTACATCAACAGCAAACAAACCATAGAGATAGAACTTGAAACTGCTTTATTGTGTCAAGTTTCAAAGAGCTAGCACAAACCATGTTTGATTTAGAGTTCCAAATACATGTATCCATATAGGAGAAAACAGAGTGAAACCTCAAAATGAAACCGTTTACTGCCAACGAACGGTTTCACCTAGAAGAACGAAATTTGGCGAGCCAAGTGGGATTGGTGTACTGATCATTCCCTGAAAGTTTCATCAAGATTGGGTGAAAAAGTGTGTGCTGAGATTTCAGGCAACTCGTAGTTTTTTGGAAGCTTGGCAGGCCCTTTCCATGAAAGTGATTCTTGCCAGTCCCTGCTTAGGGCTACATCAACAGCAAACAAACCATAGTGATAGAACTTGAAACTGCTTTATTGTGTCAAGTTTCAAAGAACTAGCACAAACCGTGTTTGATTTAGAGTTCCAAATACATGTATCCCTATAGGTGAAAACAGAGTGAAACATCAAAATGAAACCGGTTACTGCCAACGAACGGTTTAACCTAGAAGAACGAAATTTGGCAAGCCAAGTGGGATTGGTGTACTGATCATTACCTAAAAGTTTCATCATGATTGGATGAAAAAGTGTGTGCTGAGTTCAGGCAACTCGTAGTTTTTTGGAAGCTTGGCAGGCCCTTTCCCTGAAAGTGATTCTCGCCAGTCTCTGATTAGGGCTACATCAACAGCAAACAAATCATAGAGATAGAACTTGAAACTGCTTTATTGTGTCAAGTTTCAATGAGCTAGCACAAACGGTGTTTGATTTAGAGTTCCAAATACATGTATCCCTATAGGAGAAAACAGAGTGAAACCTAAAAATGAAACCGGTTACTGCCAACGAACGGTTTCACCTAGAAGAACGAAATTTGGCGAGCCAATTGGGATTGGTGTACTGATCATTACCTGAAAGTTTCATCAAGATTGGGTGAAAAAGTGTGTGCTGAGATTTCAGGCAACTCGTATTTTTTTTGAAGCTTGGCAGGCCCTTTCCATGAAAGTGATTCTCGCCAGTCTCTGCTTAGGGCTACATCAACAGCAAACAAACCATAGAGATAGAACTTGAAACTGCTTTGTTGTGTCAAGTTTCAAAGAGCTAGCACAAACCGTGTTTGATTTAGAGTTCCAAATACATGTATCCCTATAGGAGAAAACAGAGTGAAACCTCAAAATGAAACCGGTTACTGCCAACGAACGGTTTCACCTAGAAGAACGAAATTTGGCGAGCCAATTGGGATTGGTGTACTGATAATTACCTGAATGTTTCATCAAGATTGGGTGAAAAAGTGTGTGCTGAGATTTCAGGCAACTCGTATTTTTTTGGAAGCTTGGCAGGCCCTTTCCATGAAAGTGATTCTCGCCAGTCACTGCTTAGGGCTACATCAACAGCAAACAAACCATAGAGATAGAACTTGAAACTGCTTTATTGTGTCAAGTTTCAAAGAGCTAGCACAAACCGTGTTTGATTTAGAGTTCCAAATACATGTATCCCTATAGGAGAAAACAGAGTGAAACATCAAAATGAAACCGGTTACTGCCAACGAACTGTTTAACCTAGAAGAACGAAATTTGGCAAGCCAAGTGGGATTGGTGTACTGATCATTACCTGAAAGTTTCATCAAGATTGGGTGAAAAAGTGTGTGCTGAGATTTCAGGCAACTCGTAGTTTTTTGGAAGCTTGGCAGGCCCTTTCCATGAAAGTGATTCTCGCCAGTCTCTGCTTAGGGCTACATCAACAGCAAACAAACCATAGAGATAGAACTTGAAACTGCTTTATTGTGTCAAGTTTCAATGAGCTAGCACAAACCGTGTTTGATTTAGAGTTCCAAATACATGTATCCCTATAGGAGAAAACAGAGTGAAACCTCAAAATGAAACCGGTTACTGCCAACGAACGGTTTCACTTAGAAGAACGAAATTTGGCGAGCCAAGTGGGATTGCTGTACTGATCATTACCTGAAAGTTTCATCAAGATTGGGTGAAAAAGTGTGTGCTGATATTTCAGGCAACTCGTAGTTTTTTGGAAGCTTGGCAGGCCCTTTCCATGAAAGTGATTCTCGCCAGTCTCTGATTAGGGCTACATCAACAGCAAACAAACCATAGAGATAGAACTTGAAACTGCTTTATTGTGTCAAGTTTCAATGAGCTAGCACAAACGGTGTTTGATTTAGAGTTCCAAATACATGTATCCCTATAGGAGAAAACAGAGTGAAACCTCAAAATGAAACCGGTTACTGCCAACGAACGGTTTCACCTAGAAGAACGAAATTTGGCGAGCCAATTGGGATTGGTGTACTGATCATTACCTGAAAGTTTCATCAAGATTGGGTGAAAAAGTGTGTGCTGAGATTTCAGGCAACTCGTATTTTTTTGGAAGCTTGGCAGGCCCTTTCCATGAAAGTGATTCTCGCCAGTCTCTGCTTAGGGCTACATCAACAGCAAACAAACCATAGAGATAGAACTTGAAACTGCTTTGTTGTGTCAAGTTTCAAAGAGCTAGCACAAACCGTGTTTGATTTAGAGTTCCAAATACATGTATCCCTATAGGAGAAAACAGAGTGAAACCTCAAAATGAAACCGGTTACTGCCAACGAACGGTTTCACCTAGAAGAACGAAATTTGGCGAGCCAATTGGGATTGGTGTACTGATAATTACCTGAATGTTTCATCAAGATTGGGTGAAAAAGTGTGTGCTGAGATTTCAGGCAACTCGTATTTTTTTGGAAGCTTGGCAGGCCCTTTCCATGAAAGTGATTCTCGCCAGTCACTGCTTAGGGCTACATCAACAGCAAACAAACCATAGAGATAGAACTTGAAACTGCTTTATTGTGTCAAGTTTCAAAGAGCTAGCACAAACCGTGTTTGATTTAGAGTTCCAAATACATGTATCCCTATAGGAGAAAACAGAGTGAAACATCAAAATGAAACCGGTTACTGCCAACGAACTGTTTAACCTAGAAGAACGAAATTTGGCAAGCCAAGTGGGATTGGTGTACTGATCATTACCTGAAAGTTTCATCAAGATTGGGTGAAAAAGTGTGTGCTGAGATTTCAGGCAACTCGTAGTTTTTTGGAAGCTTGGCAGGCCCTTTCCATGAAAGTGATTCTCGCCAGTCTCTGCTTAGGGCTACATCAACAGCAAACAAACCATAGAGATAGAACTTGAAACTGCTTTATTGTGTCAAGTTTCAATGAGCTAGCACAAACCGTGTTTGATTTAGAGTTCCAAATACATGTATCCCTATAGGAGAAAACAGAGTGAAACCTCAAAATGAAACCGATTACTGCCAACGAACGGTTTAACATAGAAGAACGAAATTTGGCGAGCCAAGTAGGATTGGTGCACTGATCATTACCTGAAAGTTTCATGAAGATTGGGTGAAAAAGTTTGTGCTGAGATTTCAGGCAACACGTAGTTTTTTGGAGGCTTGGCAGGCCCTTTCAATGAAAGTGATTCTAGCCGGTCTCTACTTAGGGCT
>NW_027525837.1:0-14720 GCF_052094955.1 Ictidomys tridecemlineatus
ATTTGGAACTCTAAATCAAACACGGTTTGTGCTAGCTCTTTGAAACTTGACACCATAAAGCAGTTTGAAGTTCTATCTTTATGGTTTGTTTGCTGTTGTTGTAGCCCTAAGCAGAGACTGGCGAGAATCACTTTCATGGAAAGGGCCTGCCAAGCTTCCAAAAAACTACGAGTTGCCTGAAATCTCAGCACACACTTTTTCACCCAATCTTGATGAAACTTTCAGGTAATGATCAGTACACCAATCCCACTTGGCTCGCCAAATTTCGTTCTTCTAGGTGAAACTGTTCGTTGGCAGTAACCGGTTTCATTTTGAGGGTTCACTCTGTTTTCTCCTATAGGGATACATGTATTTCGAACTCTAAATCAAACACGGTTTGTGCTAGCTCTTTGAAACTTGACACCATAAAGCAGTTTCAAGTTCTATCTCTATGGTTTGTTTGCTGTTGATGTAGCCCTAAGCAGAGACTGGCGAGAATCACTTTCATGGAAAGGGCCTGCCAAGCTTCCAAAAAACTACGAGTTGCCTGAAATCTCAGCACACACTTTTTCACCCAATCTTGATGTAACTTTCAGGTAATGATCACTACACCAATCCCACTTGGCTCGCCAAATTTCGTTCTTCTAGGTGAAACCATTCGTTGGCAGTAACCGGTTTCATTTTGAGGTTTCACTCTGTTTTCTCCTTTAGGGATACATGTATTTGGAACTCTAAATCAAACACGGTTTGTGCTAGCTTTTTGAAACTTGACACCATAAAGCAGTTTCAAGTTCTATCTCTATGGTTTGTTTGCTGTTGATGTAGCCCTAAGCAGAGACTGGCGAGAATCACTTTCATGGAAAGGGCCTGCCAAGCTTCCAAAAAACTACGAGTTGCCTGAAATCTCAGCACACACTTTTTCACCCAATTTTGATGAAACTTTCAGGTAATGATCAGTACACCAATCCCACTTGGCTCGCCAAATTTCGTTCTTCTAGGTGAAACCGTTCGTTGGCATTAACCGGTTTCATTTTGAGGTTTTACTCTGTTTTCTCCTAGGGATACATGTATTTGGAACTCTAAATCAAACACGGTTTGTGCTAGCTCTTTGAAACTTGACACCATAAAGCAGTTTCAAGTTCTATCTTTATGGTTTGTTTGCTGTTGATGTAGCCCTAAGGAGAGACTGGCGAGAATCACTTTCATGGAAAGGGCCTGCCAAGCTTCCAAAAAACTACGAGTTGCCTGAAATCTCAGCACACACTTTTTCACCCAATCTTGATGAAACTTTCAGGTAATGATCAGTACACCAATCCCACTTGGCTCCCCAAATTTCGTTCTTCTAGGTGAAACCGTTCGTTGGCAGTAACCGGTTTCATTTTGAGGTTTCACTCTGTTTTCTCCTATAGGGATACATGTATTTGGAACTCTAAATCAAACACGGTTTGTGCTAGCTCTTTGAAACTTGACACCATAAAGCAGTTTCAAGTTCTTTCTCTATGGTTTTTTTGCTGTTGATGTAGCCCTAAGCAGAGACTGGCGAGAATCACTTTCATGGAAAGGGCCTGCCAAGCTTCCAAAGAAATACGAGTTGCCTGAAATCTCAGCACACACTTTTTCACCCAATCTTGATGAAACTTTCAGGTAATGATCAGTACATCAATCCCACTTGGCTCGCCAAATTTCGTTCTTCTAGGTGAAACCGTTAATTGGCAGTAACCGGTTTCATCTTGAGGTTTCACTCGGTTTTCTCCTATAGGGATACATGTATTTGGAACTCTAAATCAAACACGGTTTGTGCTAGCTCTTTGAAACTTGACACAATAAAGCAGTTTCAAGTTCTATCTCTATGGTTTGTTTGCTGTTGATGTAGCCCTAAGCAGAGACTGGCGAGATTCACTTTCATGGAAAGGGCCTGCCAAGCTTCCAAAAAACTACGAGTTGCCTGAAATCTCAGCACACACTTTTTCACCCAATCTTGATGAATCTTTCAGGTAATGATCAGTACACCAATCCCACTTGGCTCGCCAAATTTCGTTCTTCTAGGTGAAACCGTTCGTTGGCAGTAACCGTTTTCATTTTGAGGTTTCACTCTGTTTTCTCCTATAGGGATACATGTATTTGGAACTCTAAATCAAACATGGTTTGTGCTAGCTCTTTGAAACTTGACACAATAAAGCAGTTTCAAGTTCTATCTCTATGGTTTGTTTGCTGTTGATGTAGCCCTAAGCAGAGACTGGCGAGAATCACTTTCATGGAAAGGGCCTGCCAAGCTTCCAAAAAACTACGAGTTGCCTGAAATCTCAGCACACACTTTTTCACCCAATCTTGATGAAACTTTCAGGTAATGATCAGTACACCAATCCCACTTGGCTCGCCAAATTTCGTTCTTCTAGGTGAAACCGTTCGTTGGCAGTAACCGGTTTCATTTTGAGGGTTCACTCTGTTTTCTCCTATAGGGATACATGTATTTGGAACTCTAAATCAAACACGGTTTGTGCTAGCTCTTTGAAACTTGACACCATAAAGCAGTTTCAAGTTCTATCTCTATGGTTTGTTTGCTGTTGATGTAGCCCTAAGCAGAGACTGGCGAGAATCACTTTCATGGAAAGGGCCTGCCAAGCTTCCAAAAAACTACGAGTTGCCTGAAATCTCAGCACACACTTTTTCACCCAATCTTGATGAAACTTTCAGGTAATGATCACTACACCAATCCCACTTGGCTCGCCAAATTTCGTTCTTCTAGGTGAAACCATTCGTTGGCAGTAACCGGTTTCATTTTGAGGTTTCACTCTGTTTTCTCCTTTAGGGATACATGTATTTGGAACTCTAAATCAAACACGGTTTGTGCTAGCTTTTTGAAACTTGACACCATAAAGCAGTTTCAAGTTCTATCTCTATGGTTTGTTTGCTGTTGATGTAGCCCTAAGCAGAGACTGGCGAGAATCACTTTCATGGAAAGGGCCTGCCAAGCTTCCAAAAAACTACGAGTTGCCTGAAATCTCAGCACACACTTTTTCACCCAATATTGATGAAACTTTCAGGTAATGATCAGTACACCAATCCCACTTGGCTCGCCAAATTTCGTTCTTCTAGGTGAAACCGTTCGTTGGCATTAACCGGTTTCATTTTGAGGTTTTACTCGGTTTTCTCCTAGGGATACATGTATTTGGAACTCTAAATCAAACACGGTTTGTGCTAGCTCTTTGAAACTTGACACCATAAAGCAGTTTGAAGTTCTATCTTTATGGTTTGTTTGCTGTTGTTGTAGCCCTAAGCAGAGACTGGCGAGAATCACTTTCATGGAAAGGGCCTGCCAAGCTTCCAAAAAACTACGAGTTGCCTGAAATCTCAGCACACACTTTTTCACCCAATCTTGATGAAACTTTCAGGTAATGATCAGTACACCAATCCCACTTGGCTCGCCAAATTTCGTTCTTCTAGGTGAAACTGTTCGTTGGCAGTAACCGGTTTCATTTTGAGGGTTCACTCTGTTTTCTCCTATAGGGATACATGTATTTCGAACTCTAAATCAAACACGGTTTGTGCTAGCTCTTTGAAACTTGACACCATAAAGCAGTTTCAAGTTCTATCTCTATGGTTTGTTTGCTGTTGATGTAGCCCTAAGCAGAGACTGGCGAGAATCACTTTCATGGAAAGGGCCTGCCAAGCTTCCAAAAAACTACGAGTTGCCTGAAATCTCAGCACACACTTTTTCACCCAATCTTGATGTAACTTTCAGGTAATGATCACTACACCAATCCCACTTGGCTCGCCAAATTTCGTTCTTCTAGGTGAAACCATTCGTTGGCAGTAACCGGTTTCATTTTGAGGTTTCACTCTGTTTTCTCCTTTAGGGATACATGTATTTGGAACTCTAAATCAAACACGGTTTGTGCTAGCTTTTTGAAACTTGACACCATAAAGCAGTTTCAAGTTCTATCTCTATGGTTTGTTTGCTGTTGATGTAGCCCTAAGCAGAGACTGGCGAGAATCACTTTCATGGAAAGGGCCTGCCAAGCTTCCAAAAAACTACGAGTTGCCTGAAATCTCAGCACACACTTTTTCACCCAATTTTGATGAAACTTTCAGGTAATGATCAGTACACCAATCCCACTTGGCTCGCCAAATTTCGTTCTTCTAGGTGAAACCGTTCGTTGGCATTAACCGGTTTCATTTTGAGGTTTTACTCTGTTTTCTCCTAGGGATACATGTATTTGGAACTCTAAATCAAACACGGTTTGTGCTAGCTCTTTGAAACTTGACACCATAAAGCAGTTTCAAGTTCTATCTTTATGGTTTGTTTGCTGTTGATGTAGCCCTAAGCAGAGACTGGCGAGAATCACTTTCATGGAAAGGGCCTGCCAAGCTTCCAAAAAACTACGAGTTGCCTGAAATCTCAGCACACACTTTTTCACCCAATCTTGATGAAACTTTCAGGTAATGATCAGTACACCAATCCCACTTGGCTCGCCAAATTTCGTTCTTCTAAGTGAAACCGTTTGTTGGGAGTAACCGGTTTCATTTTGAGGTTTCACTCTGTTTTCTCCTATAGGGATACATGTATTTGGAACTCTAAATCCAACACGGTTTGTGCTAGCTCTTTGAAACTTGACACAATAAAGCAGTTTCATGTTCTATCTCTATGGTTTGTTTGCTGTTGATATAGCCCTAAGCAGAGACTGGCGAGAATCACTTTCATGGAAAGGGCCTGCCAAGCTTCCAAAAAACTACGAGTTGCCTGAAATCTCAGCACACACTTTTTCACCCAATCTTGATGAAACTTTCAGGTAATGATCACTACACCAATCTCACTTGGCTCGCCAAATTTCGTTCTTCTAGGTGAAACCGTTTGTTGGCAGTAACCGGTTTCATTTTGAGGTTTCACTCTGTTTTCTCCTATAGGGATACATGTATTTGGAACTCTAAATCAAACACGGTTTGTGCTAGCTCTTTGAAACTTGACACAATAAAGCAGTTTCAAGTTCTATCTCTATGGTTTGTTTGCTGTTGTTGTAGCCCTAAGCAGAGAATGGCGAGAATCACTTTCATGGAAAGGGCCTGCCAAGCTTCCAAAAAACTACGAGTTGCCTGAAATCTCAGCACACACTTTTTCACCCAATCTTGATGAAACTTTCAGGTAATGATCACTACACCAATTCCACTTGGCTCGCCAAATTTTTTTCTTCTAGGTGAAACCATTCGTTGGCAGTAACCGGTTTCATTTTGAGGTTTCACTCTGTTTTCTCCTTTAGTGATACATGTATTTGGAACTCTAAATCAAACACGGTTTGTGCTAGCTCTTTGAAACTTGACACCATAAAGCAGTTTCAAGTTCTATCTCTATGGTTTGTTTGCTGTTGATGTAGCCCTAAGGAGAGACTGGCGAGAATCACTTTCATGGAAAGGGCCTGCCAAGCTTCCAAAAAACTACGAGTTGCCTGAAATCTCAGCACACACTTTTTCACCCAATCTTGATGAAACTTTCAGGTAATGATCAGTACACCAATCCCACTTGGCTCGCCAAATTTCGTTCTTCTAGGTGAAACCGTTCATTGGCAGTAACCGGTTTCATTTTGAGGTTTCACTCTGTTTTCTCCTAAAGGGATACATGTATTTGGAACTCTAAATCAAACACGGTTTGTGCTAGCTCTTTGAAACTTGACACAATAAAGCAGTTTCAAGTTCTATCTCTATGGTTTGTTTGCTGTTGATGTAGCCCTAAGCAGAGACTGGCGAGAATCACTTTCATGGAAAGGGCCTGCCAAGCTTCCAAAAAACTACGAGTTGCCTGAAATCTCAGCACACACTTTTTCACCCAATCTTGATGAAACTTTCAGGTAATGATCACTACACCAATCCCACTTGGCTCGCCAAATTTCGTTCTTCTAGGTGAAAGCGTTCGTTGGCAGTAACCGGTTTCATTTTGAGGTTTCACTCGGTTTTCTCCTATAGGGATACATGTATTTGAAACACTAAATCAAACAGGGTTTGTGCTAGCTCTTTGAAACTTGACACCATAAAGCAGTTTCAAGTTCTATCTCTATGGTTTGTTTGCTGTTGATGTAGCCATAAGCAGAGACTGGCAAGAATCACTTTCATGGAAAGGGCCTGCCAAGCTTCCAAAAAACTACGAGTTGCCTGAAATCTCAGCACACACTTTTTCACCCAATCTTGATAAAACTTTCAGGTAATGATCAGTACACCAATCCCACTTGGCTCGCCAAATTTCGTTCTTCTAGGTGAAACCGTTTGTTGGTAGTAACCGGTTTCATTTTGAGGGTTCACTCCGTTTTCTCCTATAGGGATACATGTATTTGGAACTCTAAATCAAACACGGTTTGTGCTAGCTCTTCGAAACTTAACACAATAAAGCAGTTTCAAGTTCTATCTCTATGGTTTGTTTGCTGTTGAAGTAGCCCTAAGCAGAGACTGGCGAGAATCACTTTCATGGAAAGGGCCTGCCAAGCTTCCAAAAAACTACGAGTTGCCTGAAATCTCAGCACACACTTTTTCACCCAATCTTGATGAAACTTTCAGGTAATCATCAGTACACCAATCCCACTTGGCTCGCCAAATTTCGTTCTTCTAGGTGAAACAGTTCGTTGGCAGTAACCGGTTTCATTTTGAGGTTTCACTCTGTTTTCTCCTATAGGGATACATGTATTTGGAACTCTAAATCAAACACGGTTTGTGCTAGCTCTTTGAAACTTGACACAATAAAGCAGTTTCAAGTTCTATCTCTATGGTTTGTTTGCTGTTGATGTAGCCCTAAGCAGAGACTGGTGAGAATCACTTTCATGGAAAGGGCCTGCCAAGCTTCCAAAAAACTACGAGTTGCCTGAAATCTCAGCACACACTTTTTCACCCAATCTTGATGAAACTTTCAGGTAATGATCAGTACACCAATCCCACTTGGCTCGCCAAATTTCGTTCTTCTAGGTGAAACAGTTCGTTGGCAGTAACCGGTTTCATTTTGAGGTTTCACTCTGTTTTCTCCTATAGGGATACATGTATTTGGAACTCTAAATCAAACACGGTTTGTGCTAGCTCTTTGAAACTTGACACAATAAAGCAGTTTCAAGTTCTATCTCTATGGTTTGTTTGCTGTTGATGTAGCCCTAAGCAGAGACTGGTGAGAATCACTTTCATGGAAAGGGCCTGCCAAGCTTCCAAAAAACTACGAGTTGCCTGAAATCTCAGCACACACTTTTTCACCCAATCTTGATGAAACTTTCAGGTAATGATCAGTACACCAATCCCACTTGGCTCGCCAAATTTCGTTCTTCTAGGTGAAACCGTTCGTTGGCAGTAACCGGTTTCATTTTGAGGGTTCACTCTGTTTTCTCCTATAGGGATACATGTATTTGGAACTCTAAATCAAACACGGTTTGTGCTAGCTCTTTGAAACTTGACACCATAAAGCAGTTTCAAGTTCTATCTCTATGGTTTGTTTGCTGTTGATGTAGCCCTAAGCAGAGACTGGCGAGAATCACTTTCATGGAAAGGGCCTGCCAAGCTTCCAAAAAACTACGAGTTGCCTGAAATCTCAGCACACACTTTTTCACCCAATCTTGATGAAACTTTCAGGTAATGATCAGTACACCAATCCCACTTGGCTCGCCAAATTTCGTTCTTCTAGGTGAAACAGTTCCTTGGCAGTAACCGGTTACATTTTGAGGTTTCACTCTGTTTTCTCCTATAGGGATACATGTATTTGGAACTCTAAATCAAACACGGTTTGTGCTAGCTCTTTGAAACTTGACACAATAAAGCAGTTTCAAGTTCTATCTCTATGGTTTGTTTGCTGTTGTTGTAGCCCTAAGCAGAGACTGTCGAGAATCACTTTCATGGAAAGGGCCTGCCAAGCTTCCAAAAAACTACGAGTTGCCT
This sequence comes from Ictidomys tridecemlineatus, assembly GCF_052094955.1. NCBI lineage: Eukaryota > Metazoa > Chordata > Mammalia > Rodentia > Sciuridae > Ictidomys > Ictidomys tridecemlineatus. The sequence continues at coordinate 7,873 of NW_027525837.1, forward strand.
GAAATCTCAGCACACACTTTTTCACCCAATCTTGATAAAACTTTCAGGTAATGATCAGTACACCAATCCCACTTGGCTCGCCAAATTTCGTTCTTCTAGTTGAAACCGTTCGTTGGCAGTAACCGGTTTCATTTTGAGGGTTCACTCTGTTTTCTCCTATAGGGATACATGTATTTGGAACTCTAAATCAAACACGGTTTGTGCTAGCTCTTTGAAACTTAACACAATAAAGCAGTTTCAAGTTCTATCTCTATGGTTTGTTTGCTGTTGAAGTAGCCCTAAGCAGAGACTGGCGAGAATCACTTTCATGGAAAGGGCCTGCCAAGCTTCCAAAAAACTACGAGTTGCCTGAAATCTCAGCACACACTTTTTTACCCAATCTTGATGAAACTTTCAGGTAATGATCAGTACACCAATCCCACTTGGCTCGCCAAATTTCGTTCTTCTAGGTGAAACCGTTCGTTGGCAGTAACCGGTTTCATTTTGAGGTTTCACTCTGTTTTCTCCTATAGGGATACATGTATTTGGAACTCTAAATCAAACACGGTTCGTGCTAGCTCTTTCAAACTTGACACAATAAAGCAGTTTCAAGTTCTATCTCTATGGTTTGTTTGCTGTTGTTGTAGCCCTAAGCAGAGACTGGCGAGAATCACTTTCATGGAAAGGGCCTGCCAAGCTTCCAAAAAACTACGAGTTGCCTGAAATCTCAGCACACACTTTTTCACCCAATCTTGATGAAACTTTCAGGTAATGATCAGTACACCAATCCCACTTGGCTCGCCAAATTTCGTTCTTCTAGGTGAAACCGTTCGTTGGCAGTAACCGGTTTCATTTTGAGGGTTCACTCTGTTTTCTCCTATAGGGATACATGTATTTGGAACTCTAAATCAAACACGGTTTGTGCTAGCTCTTTGAAACTTGACACCATAAAGCAGTTTCAAGTTCTATCTCTATGGTTTGTTTGCTGTTGATGTAGCCCTAAGCAGAGACTGGCGAGAATCACTTTCATGGAAAGGGCCTGCCAAGCTTCCAAAAAACTACGAGTTGCCTGAAATCTCAGCACACACTTTTTCACCCAATCTTGATGAAACTTTCAGGTAATGATCACTACACCAATCCCACTTGGCTCGCCAAATTTCGTTCTTCTAGGTGAAACCATTCGTTGGCAGTAACCGGTTTCATTTTGAGGTTTCACTCTGTTTTCTCCTTTAGGGATACATGTATTTGGAACTCTAAATCAAACACGGTTTGTGCTAGCTTTTTGAAACTTGACACCATAAAGCAGTTTCAAGTTCTATCTCTATGGTTTGTTTGCTGTTGATGTAGCCCTAAGCAGAGACTGGCGAGAATCACTTTCATGGAAAGGGCCTGCCAAGCTTCCAAAAAACTACGAGTTGCCTGAAATCTCAGCACACACTTTTTCACCCAATTTTGATGAAACTTTCAGGTAATGATCAGTACACCAATCCCACTTGGCTCGCCAAATTTCGTTCTTCTAGGTGAAACCGTTCGTTGGCATTAACCGGTTTCATTTTGAGGTTTTACTCTGTTTTCTCCTAGGGATACATGTATTTGGAACTCTAAATCAAACACGGTTTGTGCTAGCTCTTTGAAACTTGACACCATAAAGCAGTTTGAAGTTCTATCTTTATGGTTTGTTTGCTGTTGTTGTAGCCCTAAGCAGAGACTGGCGAGAATCACTTTCATGGAAAGGGCCTGCCAAGCTTCCAAAAAACTACGAGTTGCCTGAAATCTCAGCACACACTTTTTCACCCAATCTTGATGAAACTTTCAGGTAATGATCAGTACACCAATCCCACTTGGCTCGCCAAATTTCGTTCTTCTAGGTGAAACTGTTCGTTGGCAGTAACCGGTTTCATTTTGAGGGTTCACTCTGTTTTCTCCTATAGGGATACATGTATTTCGAACTCTAAATCAAACACGGTTTGTGCTAGCTCTTTGAAACTTGACACCATAAAGCAGTTTCAAGTTCTATCTCTATGGTTTGTTTGCTGTTGATGTAGCCCTAAGCAGAGACTGGCGAGAATCACTTTCATGGAAAGGGCCTGCCAAGCTTCCAAAAAACTACGAGTTGCCTGAAATCTCAGCAAACACTTTTTCACCCAATCTTGATGATACTTTCAGGTAATGATCAGTACACCAAGCGCACTTGGCTCGCCAAATTTCGTTCTTCTAGGTTAAACCGTTCGTTGGCAGTAACCGGTTTCATTTTGAGGTTTCACTCTGTTTTCTCCTTTAGGGATACATGTATTTGGAACTCTAAATCAAACACGGTTTGTGCTAGCTTTTTGAAACTTGACACCATAAAGCAGTTTCAAGTTCTATCTCTATGGTTTGTTTGCTGTTGATGTAGCCCTAAGCAGAGACTGGCGAGAATCACTTTCATGGAAAGGGCCTGCCAAGCTTCCAAAAAACTACGAGTTGCCTGAAATCTCAGCACACACTTTTTCACCCAATTTTGATGAAACTTTCAGGTAATGATCAGTACACAAATCCCACTTGGCTCGCCAAATTTCGTTCTTCTAGGTGAAACCGTTCGTTGGCATTAACCGGTTTCATTTTGAGGTTTTACTCTGTTTTCTCCTAGGGATACATGTATTTGGAACTCTAAATCAAACACGGTTTGTGCTAGCTCTTTGAAACTTGACACCATAAAGCAGTTTCAAGTTCTATCTTTATGGTTTGTTTGCTGTTGATGTAGCCCTAAGGAGAGACTGGCGAGAATCACTTTCATGGAAAGGGCCTGCCAAGCTTCCAAAAAACTACGAGTTGCCTGAAATCTCAGCACACACTTTTTCACCCAATCTTGATGAAACTTTCAGGTAATTATCAGTACACCAATCCCACTTGGCTCGCCAAATTTCGTTCTTCTAAGTAAAACCGTTTGTTGGGAGTAACCGGTTTCATTTTGAGGTTTCACTCTGTTTTCTCCTATAGGGATACATGTATTTGGAACTCTAAATCCAACACGGTTTGTGCTAGCTCTTTGAAACTTGACACAATAAAGCAGTTTCATGTTCTATCTCTATGGTTTGTTTGCTGTTGATGTAGCCCTAAGCAGAGACTGGCGAGAATCACTTTCATGGAAAGGGCCTGCCAAGCTTCCAAAAAACTACGAGTTGCCTGAAATCTCAGCACACACTTTTTCACCCAATCTTGATGAAACTTTCAGGTAATGATCACTACACCAATCTCACTTGGCTCGCCAAATTTCGTTCTTCTAGGTGAAACCGTTTGTTGGCAGTAACCGGTTTCATTTTGAGGTTTCACTCTGTTTTCTCCTATAGGGATACATGTATTTGGAACTCTAAATCAAACACGGTTTGTCCTAGCTCTTTGAAACTTGACACAATAAAGCAGTTTCAAGTTCTATCTCTATGGTTTGTTTGCTGTTGTTGTAGCCCTAAGCAGAGAATGGCGAGAATCACTTTCATGGAAAGGGCCTGCCAAGCTTCCAAAAAACTACGAGTTGCCTGAAATCTCAGCACACACTTTTTCACCCAATCTTGATAAAACTTTCAGGTAATGATCAGTACACCAATCCCACTTGGCTCGCCAAATTTCGTTCTTCTAGGTGAAACCGTTCCTTGGCAGTAACCGGTTTCATTTTGAGGGTTAACACTCTGTTTTCTCCTATAGGGATACATGTATTTGGAACTCTAAATCAAACACGGTTTGTGTTAGCTCTTTGAAACTTGACACCATAAAGCAGTTTCAAGTTCTATCTCTATGGTTTGTTTGCTGTTGATGTAGCCCTAAGCAGAGACTGGCGAGAATCACTTTCATGGAAAGGGCCTGCCAAGCTTCCAAAAAACTACTAGTTGCCTGAAATCTCAGCACACACTTTTTCACCCAATCTTGATGAAACTTTCAGGTAATGATCACTACACCAATTCCACTTGGCTCGCCAAATTTTTTTCTTCTAGGTGAAACCATTCTTTGGCAGTAACCGGTTTCATTTTGAGGTTTCACTCTGTTTTCTCCTTTAGGGATACATGTATTTGGAACTCTAAATCAAACACGGTTTGTGCTAGCTCTTTGAAACTTGACACCATAAAGCAGTTTCAAGTTCTATCTCTATCGTTTGTTTGCTGTTGATGTAGCCCTAAGTAGAGACTGGCGAGAATCACTTTCATGGAAAGGGCCTGCCAAGCTTTCAAAAAACTACGAGTTGCCTGAAATATCAGCACACACTTTTTCACCCAATTTTGATGAAACTTTCAGGTAATAATCACTACACCAATCCCACTTGGCTCGCCAAATTTCGTTCTTCTAGGTGAAACCGTTCGTTGGCAGTAACTGGTTTCATTTTGAGGTTTTACTCTGTTTTCTCCTTAAGGGATACATGTATTTGGAACTCTAAATCAAACACGGTTTGTGCTAGCTCTTTGAAACTTGACACCATAAAGCAGTTTCAAGTTCTATCTTTATGGTTTGTTTGCTGTTGATGTAGCCCTAAGGAGAGACTGGCGAGAATCACTTTCATGGAAAGGGCCTGCCAAGCTTCCAAAAAACTACGAGTTGCCTGAAATCTCAGCACACACTTTTTCACCCAATCTTGATGAAACTTTCAGGTAATCATCAGTACACCAATCCCACTTGGCTCGCCAAATTTCGTTCTTCTAGGTGAAACCGTTCGTTGGCAGTAACCGGTTTCATTTTGAGGGTTAACACTCTGTTTTCTCCTATAGGGATACATGTATTTGGAACTCTAAATCAAACACGGTTTGTGCTAGCTCTTTGAAACTTGACACCATAAAGCAGTTTCAAGTTCTATCTCTATGGTTTGTTTGCTGTTGATGTAGCCCTAAGCAGAGCCTGGCGAGAATCACTTTCATGGAAAGGGCCTGCCAAGCTTCCAAAAAACTACGAGTTGCCTGAAATCTCAGCACACACTTTTTCACCCAATCTTGATGAAACTTTCAGGTAATGATCACTACACCAATTCCACTTGGCTCGCCAAATTTTTTTCTTCTAGGTGAAACCATTCGTTGGCAGTAACCGGTTTCATTTTGAGGTTTCACTCTGTTTTCTCCTTTAGTGATACATGTATTTGGAACTCTAAATCAAACACGGTTTGTGCTAGCTCTTTGAAACTTGACACCATAAAGCAGTTTCAAGTTCTATCTCTATGGTTTGTTTGCTGTTGATGTAGCCCTAAGGAGAGACTGGCGAGAATCACTTTCATGGAAAGGGCCTGCCAAGCTTCCAAAAAACTACGAGTTGCCTGAAATCTCAGCACACACTTTTTCACCCAATCTTGATGAAACTTTCAGGTAATGATCAGTACACCAATCCCACTTGGCTCGCCAAATTTCGTTCTTCTAGGTGAAACCGTTCGTTGGCAGTAACCGGTTTCATTTTGAGGTTTCACTCTGTTTTCTCCTATAGGGATACATGTATTTGGAACTCTAAATCAAACACGGTTTGTGCTAGCTCTTTGAAACTTGACACCATAAAGCAGTTTCAAGTTCTATCTCTATGGTTTGTTTGCTGTTGATGTAGCCCTAAGCAGAGACTGGCGAGAATCACTTTCATGGAAAGGGCCTGCCAAGCTTCCAAAAAACTACGAGTTGCCTGAAATCTCAGCACACACTTTTTCACCCAATCTTGATGAAACTTTCAGGTAATGATCAGTGCACCAATCCCACTCGGCTCGCCAAATTTCGTTCTTCTAGGTGAAACCGTTCATTGGCAGTAACCGGTTTCATTTTGAGGTTTCACTGTTTTCTCCTATAGGGATACATGTATTTGGAACTCTAAATCAAACACGGTTTGTACTAGCTCTTTGAAACTTGACACCATAAAGCAGTTTCAAGTTCTATCTCTATGGTTTGTTTGCTGTTGATGTAGCCCTAAGCAGAGACTGGCGAGAATCACTTTCATGGAAAGGGCCTGCCAAGCTTCCAAAAAACTACGAGTTGCCTGAAATCTCAGCACACACTTTTTCACCCAATCTTTATGAAACTTTCAGGTAATGATCACTACACCAATCCCACTTGGCTCGCCAAATTTCGTTCTTCTAGGTGAAACCGTTCGTTGGCAGTAACCGGTTTCATTTTGAGGTTTCACTCTGTTTTCTCCTATAGGGATGCATGTATTTTCAACTGTAAATCAAACACGGTTTGTGCTAGCTCTTTGAAACTTGACACAATAAAGCAGTTTCAAGTTCTATCTCTATGGTTTGTTTGCTGTTGATGTAGCCCTAAGCAGAGACTGGCGAGAATCACTTTCATGGAAAGGGCCTGCCAAGCTTCCAAAAAACTACGAGTTGCCTGAAATCTCAGCACACACTTTTTCACCCAATCTTGATGAAACTTTCAGGTAATGATCAGTACACCAATCCCACTTGGCTCGCCAAATTTCGTTCTTCTAGGTGAAACCGTTCGTTGGCAGTAACCGGTTTCATTTTGAGGTTTCACTCTGTTTTCTCCTATAGGCATACATGTATTTGGAACTTTAAAGCAAACACGGTTTTTGCTAGCTCTTTGAAACTTGACACCATAAAGCAGTTTCAAGTTCTATCTCTATGGTTTGTTTGCTGTTGATGTAGCCCTAAGCAGAGACTGGCGAGAATCACTTTCATGGAAAGGGCCTGCAAAGCTTCCAAAAAACTACGAGTTGCCTGAAATATCAGCACACACTTTTTCACCCAATCTTGATGAAACTTTCAGGTAATGATCAGTACACCAATCCCACTTGGCTCGCCAAATTTCGTTCTTCTAGGTGAAACCGTTCGTTGGCAGTAACCGGTTCATTTTGAGGTTACACTCAGTTTTCTCCTATAGGGATACATGTATTTGGAACTCTAAATCAAACACGGTTTG
>NW_027525838.1:0-14707 GCF_052094955.1 Ictidomys tridecemlineatus
GGGTGAAAAAGTGTGTGCTGAGATTTCAGGCAACTCGTAGTTTTTTGGAAGCTTGGCAGGCCCTTTCCATAAAAGTGATTCTCGCCAGTCTCTGCTTAGGGCTACATCAACAGCAAACAAACCATAGAGATAGAACTTGAAACTGCTTTATTGTGTCAAGTTTCAAAGAGCTAGCACAAACCGTGTTTGATTTAGAGTTCCAAATACATGTATTCCTATAGGAGAAAACAGAGTGAAACCTCAAAATAAAACCGGTTACTGCCAACGAACGGTTTAACCTAGAAGAACGAAATTTGGCGAGCCAAGTGGGATTGGTGTACTGATCATTACCTGAAAGTATCATCAAGATTGGGTGAAAAAGTGTTCCCTGAGATTTCAGGCAACTCATAGTTTTTTGGAAGCTTGGCAGGCCCTTTCCATGAAAGTGATTCTCGCCAGTCTCTGCTTAGGGCTACATCAACAGCAAACAAACCATAGAGATAGAACTTGAAACTCCTTTATTGGGTCAAGTTTCAAAGAGCTAGCACAAACCGTGTTTGATTTAGAGTTCCAAATACATGTATCCCTATAGGAGAAAACAGAGTGAAACCTCAAAATGAAACCGGTTACTGCCAACGAATGGTTTAACTTAGAGGAACAAAATTTGGCGAGCCAAGTGGGATTGGTGTACTGATCATTACCTGAAAGTTTCATCAAGATTGGGTGAAAAAGTGAGTGCTGAGGTTTAAGGCAACTCGTAGTTTTTTGGAAGCTTGGCAGGCCCTTTTAATGAAAGTGATTCTCGCCAGTCTCTGCTTAGGGCTACATCAACAGCAAACAAACCATAGTGATAGAAGTTGAAACTGCTTTATTGTGTCAAGTTTCAAAGAGCTAGCACAAACCGTGTTTGATTTAGAGTTCCAAATACATGTATCCCTATAGGAGAAAACAGAGTGAAACCTCAAAATGAAACCGGTTACTGCCAACGAACGGTTTAACCTAGAAGAACGAAATTTGGCGAGCCAAGTGGGATTGGTGTACTGATCATTACCTGAAAGTTTCATCAAGATTGGGTGAAAAAGTGTGTGCTGAGATTTCAGGCAACTCGTAGTTTTTTGGAAGCTTGGCAGGCCCTTTCCATGAAAGTGATTCTCGCCAGTCTCTGCTTAGGGCTACATCAACAGCAAACAAACCATAGAGATACAACTTGAAACTGCTTTATTGTGTCAAGTTTCAAAGAGCTAGCACAAACCGTGTTTGATTTAGAGTTCCAAATACATGTATCCCTATAGGAGAAAACAGAGTGAAACCTCAAAATGAAACCGGTTACTGCCAATGAACGGTTTAACCTACAAGAACGAAATTTGGCGAGCCAAGTGGGATTGGTGTACTGATCATTACCTGAAAGTATCATCAAGATTGGGTGAAAAAGTGTTCCCTGAGATTTCAGGCAACTCGTAGTTTTTTGGAAGCTTGGCAGGCCCTTTCCATGAAAGTGATTCTCGCCAGTCTCTGCTTAGGGCTACATCAACAGCAAACAAACCATAGAGATAGAACTTGAAACTGCTTTATTGTGTCAAGTTTCAAAGAGCTAGCACAAACCGTGTTTGATTTAGAGTTCCAAATACATGTATCCCTATAGGAGAAAACAGAGTGAAACCTCAAAATGAAACCGGTTACTGCCAACGAACGGTTTAACCTAGAAGAACGAAATATGGCGAGCCAAGTGGGATTGGTGTACTGATCATTACCTGAAATTTTCATCAAGATTGGGTGAAAAAGTGTGTGCTGAGATTTCAGGCAACTCGTAGTTTTTTGGAAGCTTGGCAGGCCCTTTCCATGAAAGTGATTCTCGCCAGTCTCTGCTTAGGGGTACATCAACAGCAAACAAACCATAGTGATAGAACTTGAAACTGCTTTATTGTGTCAGGTTTCAAAGAGCTAGCAGAAACCGTGTTTGATTTAGAGTTCCAAATACTTGTATCCCTATAGGAGAAAACAGAGTGAAACCTCAAAATGAAACCGGTTACTGCCAACGAACGGTTTAAACTAGAACAACGAAATTTGGCGAGCCAAGTGGGATTGGTGTACTGATCATTATCTGAAAGTTTCATCAAGATTGGGTGAAAAAGTGTGTGCTGAGATTTCAGGCAACTCGTAGTTTTTTGGAAGCTTGGCAGGCCCTTTCCATGAAAGTGATTCTCGCCAGTCTCTGCTTAGGGCTACATCAACAGCAAATAAACCATAGAGATGGAACTTGAAACTGCTTTATTGTGTCAAGTTTCAAAGATCTAGCACAAACCGTGTTTGATTTAGAGTTCCAAATGCATGTATCCCTATAGGAGAAAACAGAGTGAAACCTCAAAATGAAACCGGTTACTGCCAACGAACGGTTTAACCTAGAAGAACGAAATTTGGCGAGCCAAGTGGGATTGGTGTACTGATCATTACCTGAAAGTTTCATCAAGATTGGGTGAAAAAGTGTGTGCTGAGATTTCAGGCAACTCTTCTTTTTTGGAAGCTTGGCAGGCCCTTTAAATGAAAGTGATTCTCGCCAGTCTCTGCTTAGGGCTACATCAACAGCAAACATACCATAGTGATAGAACTTGAAACTGCTTTATTGTGTCAAGTTTCAAAGAGCTAGCACAAACCGTGTTTGATTTAGAGTTCCAAATACATGTATCCCTATAGGAGAAAACAGAGTGAAACCTCAAAATGAAACCGGTTACTGCCAATGAACGGTTTAACCTAGAAGAACGAAATTTGGCGAGCCAAGTGGGATTGGTGTACTGATAATTACCTGAAAGTTTCATCAAGTTTGGGTGAAAAGTGTGTGCTGAGATTTCAGGCAACTCGTAGTTTTTTGGAAGCTTGGCAGGCCCTTTCCATGAAAGTGATTCTCGCCAGTCTCTGCTTAGGGCTACATCAACAGCAAACAAACCATAGAGATAGATCTTGAAACTGCTTTATTGTGTCAAGTTTCAAAGAGCTAGCACAAACCGTGTTTGATTTAGAGTTCCAAATACATGTATCCCTATAGGAGAAAACAGAGCGAAACCTCTAAATGAAACCGGTTACTGCCAACGAACGGTTTAACCTAGAAGAACGAAATTTGGCGAGCCAAGTGGGATTGGTGTACTGATCATTACCTGAAAGTATCATCAAGATTGGGTGAAAAAGTGTTCCCTGAGATTTCAGGCAACTCATAGTTTTTTGGAAGCTTGGCAGGCCCTTTCCATGAAAGTGATTCTCGCCAGTCTCTGCTTAGGGCTACATCAACAGCAAACAAACCATAGAGATAGAACTTGAAACTGCTTTATTGTGTCAAGTTTCAAAGAGCTAGCACAAACCGTGTTTGATTTAGAGTTCCAAATACATGTATCCCTATAGGAGAAAACAGAGTGAAACCTCAAAATGAAACCGGTTACTGCCAACGAATGGTTTAACCTAGAGGAACAAAATTTGGCGAGCCAAGTGGGATTGGTGTACTGATCATTACCTGAAAGTTTCATCAAGATTGGGTGAAAAAGTGAGTGCTGAGGTTTAAGGCAACTCGTAGTTTTTTGGAAGCTTGGCAGGCCCTTTCAATGAAAGTGATTCTCGCCAGTCTCTGCTTAGGGCTACATCAACAGCAAACAAACCATAGTGATAGAAGTTGAAACTGCTTTATTGTGTCAAGTTTCAAAGAGCTAGCACAAACCGTGTTTGATTTAGAGTTCCAAATACATGTATCCCTATAGGAGAAAACGGAGTGAAACCTCAAAATGAAACCGGTTACTGCCAACGAACGGTTTAACCTAGAAGAACGAAATTTGGCGAGCCAAGTGGGATTGGTGTACTGATCATTACCTGAAAGTTTCATCAAGATTGGGTGAAAAAGTGTGTGCTGAGATTTCAGGCAACTCGTAGTTTTTTGGAAGCTTGGCAGGCCCTTTCCATGAAAGTGATTCTCGCCAGTCTCTGCTTAGGGCTACATCAACAGCAAACAAACCATAGAGATACAACTTGAAACTGCTTTATTGTGTCAAGTTTCAAAGAGCTAGCACAAACCGTGTTTGATTTAGAGTTCCAAATACATGTATCCCTATAGGAGAAAACAGAGTGAAACCTCAAAATGAAACCGGTTACTGCCAATGAACGGTTTAACCTACAAGAACGAAATTTGGCGAGCCAAGTGGGATTGGTGTACTGATCATTACCTGAAAGTATCATCAAGATTGGGTGAAAAAGTGTTCCCTGAGATTTCAGGCAACTCATAGTTTTTTGGAAGCTTGGCAGGCCCTTTCCATGAAAGTGATTCTCGCCAGTCTCTGCTTAGGGCTACATCAACAGCAAACAAACCATAGAGATAGAACTTGAAACTGCTTTATTGTGTCAAGTTTCAAAGAGCTAGCACAAACCGTGTTTGATTTAGAGTTCCAAATACATGTATCCCTATAGGAGAAAACAGAGTGAAACCTCAAAATGAAACCGGTTACTGCCAACGAACGGTTTAACCTAGAAGAACGAAATTTGGCGAGCCAAGTGGGATTGGTGTACTGATCATTACCTGAAAGTATCATCAAGATTGGGTGAAAAAGTGTTCCCTGAGATTTCAGGCAACTCATAGTTTTTTGGAAGCTTGGCAGGCCCTTTCCATGAAAGTGATTCTCGCCAGTCTCTGCTTAGGGCTACATCAACAGCAAACAAACCATAGAGATAGAACTTGAAACTCCTTTATTGGGTCAAGTTTCAAAGAGCTAGCACAAACCGTGTTTGATTTAGAGTTCCAAATACATGTATCCCTATAGGAGAAAACAGAGTGAAACCTCAAAATGAAACCGGTTACTGCCAACGAATGGTTTAACCTAGAGGAACAAAATTTGGCGAGCCAAGTGGGATTGGTGTACTGATCATTACCTGAAAGTTTCATCAAGATTGGGTGAAAAAGTGAGTGCTGAGGTTTAAGGCAACTCGTAGTTTTTTGGAAGCTTGGCAGGCCCTTTCAATGAAAGTGATTCTCGCCAGTCTCTGCTTAGGGCTACATCAACAGCAAACAAACCATAGTGATAGAAGTTGAAACTGCTTTATTGTGTCAAGTTTCAAAGAGCTAGCACAAACCGTGTTTGATTTAGAGTTCCAAATACATGTATCCCTATAGGAGAAAACAGAGTGAAACCTCAAAATGAAACCGGTTACTGCCAACGAACGGTTTAACCTAGAAGAACGAAATTTGGCGAGCCAAGTGGGATTGGTGTACTGATCATTACCTGAAAGTTTCATCAAGATTGGGTGAAAAAGTGTGTGCTGAGATTTCAGGCAACTCGTAGTTTTTTGGAAGCTTGGCAGGCCCTTTCCATGAAAGTGATTCTCGCCAGTCTCTGCTTAGGGCTACATCAACAGCAAACAAACCATAGAGATACAACTTGAAACTGCTTTATTGTGTCAAGTTTCAAAGAGCTAGCACAAACCGTGTTTGATTTAGAGTTCCAAATACATGTATCCCTATAGGAGAAAACAGAGTGAAACCTCAAAATGAAACCGGTTACTGCCAATGAACGGTTTAACCTACAAGAACGAAATTTGGCGAGCCAAGTGGGATTGGTGTACTGATCATTACCTGAAAGTATCATCAAGATTGGGTGAAAAAGTGTTCCCTGAGATTTCAGGCAACTCATAGTTTTTTGGAAGCTTGGCAGGCCCTTTCCATGAAAGTGATTCTCGCCAGTCTCTGCTTAGGGCTACATCAACAGCAAACAAACCATAGAGATAGAACTTGAAACTGCTTTATTGTGTCAAGTTTCAAAGAGCTAGCACAAACCGTGTTTGATTTAGAGTTCCAAATACATGTATCCCTATAGGAGAAAACAGAGTGAAACCTCAAAATGAAACCGGTTACTGCCAACGAACGGTTTAACCTAGAAGAACGAAATTTGGCGAGCCAAGTGGGATTGGTGTACTGATCATTACCTGAAAGTATCATCAAGATTGGGTGAAAAAGTGTTTCCCTGAGATTTCAGGCAACTCATAGTTTTTTGGAAGCTTGGCAGGCCCTTTCCATGAAAGTGATTCTCGCCAGTCTCTGCTTAGGGCTACATCAACAGCAAACAAACCATAGAGATAGAACTTGAAACTCCTTTATTGGGTCAAGTTTCAAAGAGCTAGCACAAACCGTGTTTGATTTAGAGTTCCAAATACATGTATCCCTATAGGAGAAAACAGAGTGAAACCTCAAAATGAAACCGGTTACTGCCAACGAATGGTTTAACCTAGAGGAACAAAATTTGGCGAGCCAAGTGGGATTGGTGTACTGATCATTACCTGAAAGTTTCATCAAGATTGGGTGAAAAAGTGAGTGCTGAGGTTTAAGGCAACTCGTAGTTTTTTGGAAGCTTGGCAGGCCCTTTCAATGAAAGTGATTCTCGCCAGTCTCTGCTTAGGGCTACATCAACAGCAAACAACCATAGTGATAGAAGTTGAAACTGCTTTATTGTGTCAAGTTTCAAAGAGCTAGCACAAACCGTGTTTGATTTAGAGTTCCAAATACATGTATCCCTATAGGAGAAAACAGAGTGAAACCTCAAAATGAAACCGGTTACTGCCACGAACGGTTTAACCTAGAAGAACGAAATTTGGCGAGCCAAGTGGGATTGGTGTACTGATCATTACCTGAAAGTTTCATCAAGATTGGGTGAAAAAGTGTGTGCTGAGATTTCAGGCAACTCGTAGTTTTTTGGAAGCTTGGCAGGCCCTTTCCATGAAAGTGATTCTCGCCAGTCTCTGCTTAGGGCTACATCAACAGCAAACAAACCATAGAGATAGAACTTGAAACTGCTTTATTGTGTCAAGTTTCAAAGAGCTAGCACAAACCGTGTTTGATTTAGAGTTCCAAATACATGTATCCCTATAGGAGAAAACAGAGTGAAACCTCAAAATGAAACCGGTTACTGCCAATGAACGGTTTAACCTACAAGAACGAAATTTGGCGAGCCAAGTGGGATTGGTGTACTGATCATTACCTGAAAGTATCATCAAGATTGGGTGAAAAAGTGTTCCCTGAGATTTCAGGCAACTCATAGTTTTTTGGAAGCTTGGCAGGCCCTTTCCATGAAAGTGATTCTCGCCAGTCTCTGCTTAGGGCTACATCAACAGCAAACAAACCATAGAGATAGAACTTGAAACTGCTTTATTGTGTCAAGTTTCAAAGAGCTAGCACAAACCGTGTTTGATTTAGAGTTCCAAATACATGTATCCCTATAGGAGAAAACAGAGTGAAACCTCAAAATGAAACCGGTTACTGCCAACGAACGGTTTAACCTAGAAGAACGAAATATGGCGAGCCAAGTGGGATTGGTGTACTGATCATTACCTGAAAGTTTCATCAAGATTGGGTGAAAAAGTGTGTGCTGAGATTTCAGGCCACTCGTAGTTTTTTGGAAGCTTGGCAGGCCCTTTCCATGAAAGTGATTCTCGCCAGTCTCTGCTTAGGGCTACATCAACAGCAAACAAACCATGGAGATAGAACTTGAAACTGCTTTATTGTGTCAAGTTTCAAAGAGCTAGCACAAACCGTGTTTGATTTAGAGTTCCAAATACATGTATCCCTATAGGAGAAAACAGAGTGAAACCTCCAAATGAAACCGGTTACTGCCAACGAACGGTTTAACCTAGAAGAACGAAATTTGGCGAGCCAAGTGGGATTGGTGTACTGATCATTACCTGAAAGTTTCATCAAGATTGTGTTAAAAATTGTGTGCTGAGATTTCAGGCAACTCGTAGTTTTTTGGAAGCTTGGCAGGCCCTTTCCATGAAAGTGATTCTCGCCAGTCTCTGCTTAGGGCTACATCAACAGCAAACAAACCATGGAGATAGAACTTGAAACTGCTTTATTGTGTCAAGTTTCAAAGAGCTAGCACAAACCGTGTTTGATTTAGAGTTCCAAATACATGTATCCCTATAGGAGAAAACAGAGTGAAACCTCAAAATGAAACCGGTTACTGCCAACGAACGGTTTAACCTAGAAGAACGAAATATGGCGAGCCAAGTGGGATTGGTGTACTGATCATTACCTGAAAGTTTCATCAAGATTGGGTGAAAAAGTGTGTGCTGAGATTTCAGGCAACTCGTAGTTTTTTGGAAGCTTGGCAGGCCCTTTCCATGAAAGTGATTCTCGCCAGTCTCTGCTTAGGGCTACATCAACAGCAAACAAACCATGGAGACAGAACTTGAAACTGCTTTATTGTGTCAAGTTTCAAAGAGCTAGCACAAACCGTGTTTGATTTAGAGTTCCAAATACATGTATCCCTATAGGAGAAAACAGAGTGAAACCTCAAAATGAAACCGGTTACTGCCAACGAACGGTTTAACCTAGAAGAAACGAAATTTGGCGAGCCAAGTGGGATTGGTGTACTGATCATCACCTGAAAGTTTCATCAAGATTGGGTGAAAAAGTGTGTGCTGAGATTTCAGGCAACTCATAGTTTTTTGGAAGCTTGGCAGGCCCTTTCCATGAAAGTGATTCTCGCCAGTCTCTGCTTAGGGCTACATCAACAGCAAACAAACCATAGAGATAGAACTTGAAACTCCTTTATTGGGTCAAGTTTCAAAGAGCTAGCACAAACCGGTGTTTGATTTAGAGTTCCAAATATGTATCCCTATAGGAGAAAACAGAGTGAAACCTCAAAATGAAACCGGTTACTGCCAACGAATGGTTTAACCTAGAGGAACAAAATTTGGCGAGCCAAGTGGGATTGGTGTACTGATCATTACCTGAAAGTTTCATCAAGATTGGGTGAAAAAGTGAGTGCTGAGGTTTAAGGCAACTCGTAGTTTTTTGGAAGCTTGGCAGGCCCTTTCAATGAAAGTGATTCTCGCCAGTCTCTGCTTAGGGCTACATCAACAGCAAACAAACCATAGTGATAGAAGTTGAAACTGCTTTATTGTGTCAAGTTTCAAAGAGCTAGCACAAACCGTGTTTGATTTAGAGTTCCAAATACATGTATCCCTATAGGAGAAAACAGAGTGAAACCTCAAAATGAAACCGGTTACTGCCAACGAACGGTTTAACCTAGAAGAACGAAATTTGGCGAGCCAAGTGGGATTGGTGTACTGATCATTACCTGAAAGTTTCATCAAGATTGGGTGAAAAAGTGTGTGCTGAGATTTCAGGCAACTCGTAGTTTTTTGGAAGCTTGGCAGGCCCTTTCCATGAAAGTGATTCTCGCCAGTCTCTGCTTAGGGCTACATCAACAGCAAACAAACCATAGAGATACAACTTGAAACTGCTTTATTGTGTCAAGTTTCAAAGAGCTAGCACAAACCGTGTTTGATTTAGAGTTCCAAATACATGTATCCCTATAGGAGAAAACAGAGTGAAACCTCAAAATGAAACCGGTTACTGCCAATGAACGGTTTAACCTACAAGAACGAAATTTGGCGAGCCAAGTGGGATTGGTGTACTGATCATTACCTGAAAGTATCATCAAGATTGGGTGAAAAAGTGTTCCCTGAGATTTCAGGCAACTCGTAGTTTTTTGGAAGCTTGGCAGGCCCTTTCCATGAAAGTGATTCTCGCCAGTCTCTGCTTAGGGCTACATCAACAGCAAACAAACCATAGAGATAGAACTTGAAACTGCTTTATTGTGTCAAGTTTCAAAGAGCTAGCACAAACCGTGTTTGATTTAGAGTTCCAAATACATGTATCCCTATAGGAGAAAACAGAGTGAAACCTCAAAATGAAACCGGTTACTGCCAACGAACGGTTTAACCTAGAAGAACGAAATATGGCGAGCCAAGTGGGATTGGTGTACTGATCATTACCTGAAATTTTCATCAAGATTGGGTGAAAAAGTGTGTGCTGAGATTTCAGGCAACTCGTAGTTTTTTGGAAGCTTGTCAGGCCCTTTCCATGAAAGTGATTCTCGCCAGTCTCTGCTTAGGGGTACATCAACAGCAAACAAACCATAGAGATAGAACTTGAAACTGCTTTATTGTGTCAGGTTTCAAAGAGCTAGCACAAACCGTGTTTGATTTAGAGTTCCAAATACTTGTATCCCTATAGGAGAAAACAGAGTGAAACCTCAAAATGAAACCGGTTACTGCCAACGAACGGTTTAACCTAGAAGAACGAAATTTGGCGAGCCAAGTGGGATTGGTGTACTGATCATTATCTGAAAGTTTCATCAAGATTGGGTGAAAAGTGTGTGCTGAGATTTCAGGCAACTCGTAGTTTTTTGGAAGCTTGGCAGGCCCTTTCCATGAAAGTGATTCTCGCCAGTCTCTGCTTAGGGCTACATCAACAGCAAACAAACCATAGAGATAGAACTTGAAACTGCTTTATTGTGTCAAGTTTCAAAGAGCTAGCACAAACCGTGTTTGATTTAGAGTTCCAAATACATGTATCCCTATAGGAGAAAACAGAGTGAAACCTCAAAATGAAACCGGTTACTGCCAACGAACGGTTTAAACTAGAAGAACGAAATTTGGCGAGCCAAGTGGGATTGGTGTACTGATCATTACCTGAAAGTTTCATCAATATTGGGTGAAAAAGTGTGTGCTGAGATTTCAGGCAACTCTTGTTTTATGGAAGCTTGGCAGGCCCTTTCCATGAAAGTGATTCTCGCCAGTCTCTGCTTAGGGCTACATCAACAGCAAACAAACCATAGAGATAGAACTTGAAACTGCTTTATTGTGTCAAGTTTCAAAGAGCTGGCACAAACCGTGTTTGATTTAGAGTACCAAATACATGTATCCCTATAGGAGAAAACAGAGTGAAACCTCAAAATGAAACCGGTTACTGCCAACGAACGGTTTAACCTAGAAGAACGAAATTTGGCGAGCCAAGTGGGATTGGTGTACTGATCATTACCTGAAAGTTTCATCAAGATTGGGTGAAAAAGTGTGTGCTGAGATTTCAAGCAACTCGTAGTTTTTTGGAAGCTTGGCAGGCCCTTTCCATGAAAGTGATTCTCGCCAGTCTCTGCTTAGGGCTACATCAACAGCAAACAAACCATAGAGATAGAACTTGAAACTGCTTTATTATGTCAAGTTTCAAAGAGCTAGCACAAACCGTGTTTGATTTAGAGTTCCAAATACATGTATGCCTATAGGAGAAAATTGAATGAAACCTCAAAATGAAACCGGTTACTGCCAACGAACGGTTTAACCTAGAAGAACGAAATTTGGCGAGCCAAGAAAGATTGGTGTACTGATCATTACCTGAAAGTTTCATCAAGATTGGGTGAAAAAGTGTTTTCTGAGATTTCAGGCAACTCGTAGTTTTTTGGAAGCTTGGCAGGCCCTTTCCATGAAAGTGATTCTCGCCAGTCTCTGCTTAGGGCTACATCAACAGAAAACAAACCATAGAGATAGAACTTGAAACTGCTTTATTGTGTCAGGTTTCAAAGAGCTGGCACAAACCGTGTTTGATTTAGAGTTCCAAATACATGTATCCCTATAGGAGAAAACAGAGTGAAACCTCAAAATGAAACCGGTTACTGCCAATGAACGGTTTAACCTAGAAGAACGAAATTTGGCGAGCCAAGTGGGATTGGTGTACTGATCATTACCTGAAAGTTTCATCAAGATTGGGTGAAAAAGTGTGTGCTGAGATTTCAGGCAACTCGTAGTTTTTTGGAAGCTTGGCAGGCCCTTTCCATGAAAGTGATTCTCGCCAGTCTCTGCTTAGGGCTACATCAACAGCAAACAAACCATAGAGATAGAACTTGAATCTGCCTTATTGTGTCAAGTTTCAAAGAGCTAGCAAAAACCGTGTTTGATTTAGAGTTCCAAATACATGTATTTCTATAGGAGAAAACAGAGTGAAACCTCAAAATGAAACCGGTTACTGCCAACGAACGGTTTAACCTAGAAGAACGAAATTTGGCGAGCCAAGTGGCATTGGTGTACTGATCATTACCTGAAAGTATCATCAAGATTGGGTGAAAAAGTGTGTGCTGAGATTTCAGGCAACTCGTAGTTTTTTGGAAATTGGCAGGCCCTTTCCATGAAAGTGATTCTCGTCAGTCTCTGCTTAGGGCTACATCAACAGCAAACGAACCATAGAGATAGAACTTGAAACTGCTTTATTGTGTCAGGTTTCAAAGAGCTGGCACAAACCGTGTTTGATTTAGAGTTCCAAATACATGTATCCCTATAGGAGAAAACAGAGTGAAACCTCAAAATGAAACCGGTTACTGCCAACGAACGGTATAATCTAGAAGAACGAAATTTGGTGAGCCAAGTGGGATTGGTGTACTGATCATTACCTGAAAGTTTCATCAAGATTGGGTGAAAAAGTGTGTGCTGAGATTTCATGCAACTCGTAGTTTTTTGGAAGCTTGGCAGGCCCTTTCCATGAAAGTGATTCTCGCCAGTCTCTGCTTAGGGCTACATCAACAGCAAACAAACCATAGGGATAGAACTTGAAACTGCTTTATTGTGTCAAGTTTCAAAGAGCTAGCACAAACCGTGTTTGATTTAGAGTTCCAAATACATGTATCCCTATAGGAGAAAACAGAGTGAAACCTCAAAATGAAACCGGTTACTGCCAACGAACGGTTTAACCTAGAAGAATGAAATTTGGCGAGCCAAGTGGGATTGGTGTACTGATCAGTACCTGAAAGTTTCATCAAGATTGGGTGAAAAAGTGTGTGCTGAGATTTCAAGTAACTCGTAGTTTTTTGGAAGCTTGGCAGGCCCTTTCCATGAAAGTGATTCTAGCCAGTCTCTGCTTAGGGCTACATCAACAGCAAACATACCATAGAGATAGAACTTGAAACTGCTTTATTGTGTCAAGTTTCAAAGAGCTAGCACAAACCGTGTTTGATTTAGAGTTCCAAATACATGTATCCCTATAGGAGAAAACAGAGTGAAACCTCAAAATGAAACCGGTTACTGCCAACGAACGGTTTAACCTAGAAGAACGAAATTTGGCGAGCCAAGTGGGATTGGTGTACTGATCATTACAAGAAAGTTTCATCAAGATTGGGTGAAAAAGTGTTTTCTGAGAATTCAGGCAACTCGTAGTTTTTTGGAAGCTTGGCAGGCCCTTTCCATGAAAGTGATTCTCGCCAGTCTCTGCTTAGGGCTACATCAACAGCAAACAAACCATAGAGATAGAACTTGAAACTGCTTTATTGTGTCAAGTTTCAAAGAGCTAGCACAAACCGTGTTTGATTTAGAGTTCCAAATACATGTATCCCTATAGGAGAAAACAGAGTGAAACCTCAAAATGAAAACGGTTACTGCCAACGAACGGTTCAACCTATAAGAACGAAATTTGGCGAGCCAAGTGGGATTGGTGTACTGATCATTACCTGCAAGTTTCATCAAGATTGGGTGAAAAAGTGTTTGCTGACAATTCAGGAAACTCGTAGTTTTTTGGAAGCTTGGCAGGCCCTTTCCATGAAAGTGATTCTCGCCAGTCTCTGCTTAGGGCTACATCAACAGCAAACAAACCATAGAGATAGAACTTGAAACTGCTTTATTGTGTCAAGTTTCAAAGAGCTAGCACAAACCGTGTTTGATTTAGAGTTCCAAATACATGTATCCCTATAGGAGAAAACAGAGTGAAACCTCAAAATGAAACCGGTTACTGCCAACGAACGGTTTAACCTAAAAGAACGAAATTTGGTGAGCCATATGGGATTGGTGTACTGATCATTACCTGAAAGTTTCATCAAGATTGGGTGAAAAAGTGTGTGTTGAGATTTCAAGCAACTCGTAGTTTTTTGGAAGCTTGGCAGGCCCTTTCCATGAAAGTGATTCTCGCCAGTCTCTGCTTAGGGCTACATCAACAGCAAACAAACCATAGAGATAGAACTTGAAACGCTTTATTGTATCAAGTTTCAAAGAGCTAGCACAAACCGTGTTTGATTTAGAGTTCCAAATACATGTATCCCTATAGGAGAAAACAGAGTGAAACCTCAAAATGAAACCGGTTACTGCCAAGGAACGGTTTAACCTAGAAGAACGAAATTTGGCGAGCCAAGTGGGATTGGTGTACTGATCATTACCTGAAAGTATCATCAAGATTGGGTGAAAAAGTGTGTGCTGAGATTTCAGGCAACTCGTAGTTTTTTGGAAATTGGCAGGCCCTTTCCATGAAAGTGATTCTCGTCAGTCTCTGCTTAGGGCTACATCAACAGCAAACGAACCATAGAGATAGAACTTGAAACTGCTTTATTGTGTCAGGTTTCAAAGAGCTGGCACAAACCGTGTTTGATTTAGAGTTCCAAATACATGTATCCCTATAGGAGAAAACAGAGTGAAACCTCAAAATGAAACCGGTTACTGCCAACGAACGGTATAATCTAGAAGAACGAAATTTGGTGAGCCAAGTGGGATTGGTGTACTGATCATTACCTGAAAGTTTCATCAAGATTGGGTGAAAAAGTGTGTGCTGAGATTTCATGCAACTCGTAGTTTTTTGGAAGCTTGGCAGGCCCTTTCCATGAAAGTGATTCTCGCCAGTCTCTGCTTAGGGCTACATCAACAGCAAACAAACCATAGGGATAGAACTTGAAACTGCTTTATTGTGTCAAGTTTCAAAGAGCTAGCACAAACCGTGTTTGATTTAGAGTTCCAAATACATGTATCCCTATAGGAGAAAACAGAGTGAAACCTCAAAATGAAACCGGTTACTGCCAACGAACGGTTTAACCTAGAAGAATGAAATTTGGCGAGCCAAGTGGGATTGGTGTACTGATCAGTACCTGAAAGTTTCATCAAGATTGGGTGAAAAAGTGTG
>NW_027525839.1:0-14692 GCF_052094955.1 Ictidomys tridecemlineatus
AGCAAACATTTTTTCACCCAATCTTGATGATTCTTTCAGGTAATGATCAGTACACCAAAACCACTTGGCTCACCAAATTTCGTTTTTCTATGTTAAACCGTTCGTTTGCAGTAACCGTTTTAATTTTTAGGTTTCACTCTGTTTTCTCCTATAGGGATACATGTATTTGGCACTCTAAATCAAACACGGTTTGTGCTAGCTCTTTGAAACTTGACACAATAAAGCAGTTCCAAGTTCTATCTCTATGTTTTGTTTGCTGTTGATGTAGCCCTAAGCAGAGACTGGCGAAAATGACTTTCATGGAAAGGGGTTGCCAAGCCCCAAAAAACTACGAGTTGCCTGAAATATCAGCAAACATTTTTTCACCCAAACTTGATGATTCTTTCAGGTAATGATCTGTAAACCAAAACCACTTGGCTCACCAAATTTCGTTCTTCTAGGTAAAACCGTTAGTTTGCAGTAAACGTTTTCATTTTTAGGTTTCACTCTGTTTTCTCCTATAGGGATACATGTATTTGGAAGTCTAAATCAAACACGGTTTGTGCTAGCTCTTTGAAACTTGACACAATAAAGCAGTTTCAAGTTCTATCTCTATGCTTTGTTTGCTGTTGATGTAGCCCTAAGCAGAGACTGGCGAAAATCACTTTCATGGAAAGGGGTTGCCAAGCTTCCAAAAAACTACAGGTTGCCTGAAATCTCAGCAAACATTTTTTCACCCAATCTTGATGATTCTTTCAGGTAATGATCAGTACACAAAAACCATTTGGCTCACCAAATTTCGTTCTTCTAGGTGAAACCGTTCGTTTGCAGTAACCGTTTTCATTTTTAGGTTTAACTCTGTTTTCTCCTATAGGGATACATGTATTTGGAACTCTAAATCAAACACGATTTGTGCTAGCTCTTTGAAACTTGACACAATAAAGCAGTTTCAAGTTCTATCTCTATGCTTTGTTTGCTGTTGATGTAGCCCTAAGCAGAGACTGGCGAAAATCACTTTCATGGAAAGGGGTTGCCAAGCTTCCAAAAAACTACGAGTTTCCTGAAATCTCATCAAACATTTTTTAACCCAATCTTGATGATTCTTTCAGGTAATGATCTGTACACCAAAACCACTTGGCTCGCCAAATTTCGTTCTTCTAGGTTAAACCGTTCGTTTGCAGTAACCGTTTTCATTTTTAGGTTTCACTCTGTTTTCTCCTATAGGGATACAAGTATTTGGAACTCTAAATCAAACACGGTTTGTGCTAGCTCTTTGAAACTTGACACAATAAAGCAGTTTCAAGTTCTATCTCTATGCTTTGTTTGCTGTTGATGTAGCCCTAAGCAGAGACTGGCGAAAATCACTTTCATGGAAAGGGGTTGCCAAGCTTCCAAAAAACTACGAGTTGCCTGAAATCTCATCAAACATTTTATCACCCAATCTTGATGATTCTTACAGGTAATGATCAGTACACCAAAACCACTTGGCTCGCCAAATTTCGTTCTTCTAGGTTAAACCGTTCGTTTGCAGTAACCGTTTTCATATTTAGGTTTCACTCTGTTTTCTCCTATAGGGATACATGTATTTGGAACTCTAAATCAAACACGGTTTGTGCTAGCTCTTTGAAACTTGACACAATAAAGCAGTTTCAAGTTCTAGCTCTATGCTTTGTTTGCTGTTGATGTAGCCCTAAGCAGAGACTGGCGAAAATCAATTAAATGGAAAGGGGTTGCCAAGCTTCCAAAAAACTACGAGTTGCCTGAAATCTCAATAACATTTTTTCACCCAATCTTGATGATTCTCTCAGGTAATGATCAGTACACCAAAACCACCTGGCTCACCAAATTTCGTTCTTCTAGGTTAAACCGTTCGTTTGCAGTAACCGTTTTCATTTTTAGGTTTCACTCTGTTTTCTCCTATAGGGATACATGTATTTGGAACTCTAAATCAAACACGGTTTGTGCTAGCTCTTTGAAACTTGACACAATTAAGCAGTTTCAAGTTCTATCTCTATGCTTTGTTTGCTGTTGATGTAGCCCTAAGCAGAGACTGGCGAAAATCACTTTCATGGAAAGGGGTTGCCAAGCTTCCAAAAAACTATGAGTTGCCTGAAATCTCAGCAAACATTTTTTCACCCAATCTTGATGATTCTTTCAGGTAATGATCAGTACACAAAAACCACTTGGCTCGCCAAATTTCGTTCTTCTAGGTTAAACCGTTCTTTTGCAGTAACCGTTTTCATTTTTAGGTTTCACTCTGTTTTCTCCTATAGGGATACATGTATTTGGAACTCTAAATCAAACACGGTTTGTGCTAGCTCTTTGAAACTTGACACAATAAAGCAGTTTCAAGTTCTATCTCTATGCTTTGTTTGCTGTTGATGTAGCCCTAAGCAGAGACTGGCGAAAATCACTTTCATGGAAAGGGGTTGCCAAGCTTCCAAAAAACTACGAGTTGCCTGAAATTTCAGCAAACATTTTTTCACCCAATCTTGATGATTCTTTCAGGTAATGATCAGTACACCAAAACTACTTGGCTCACCAAATTTCGTTCTTCTAGGTTAAACCGTTCGTTTGCAGTAACCATTTTTATTTTTAGGTTTCACTGTGTTTTTTCATATATGGATACATGTATTTGGAACTCTATATCAAACACGGTTTGTGCTAGCTCTTTGAAACTTGACACAATTAAGCATTTTCAAGTTCTATCTCTATGCTTTGTTTGCTGTTGATGTAGCCCTAAGCAGAGACTGGCGAAAATCACTTTCATG
Organism: Ictidomys tridecemlineatus; assembly: GCF_052094955.1. NCBI lineage: Eukaryota > Metazoa > Chordata > Mammalia > Rodentia > Sciuridae > Ictidomys > Ictidomys tridecemlineatus. The sequence continues at coordinate 2,751 of NW_027525839.1, forward strand.
GAAAGGGGTTGCCAAGCTTCCAAAAAACTACGAGTTGCCTGAAATCTCAGCAAACATTTTTTCACCCAATCTTGATGATTCTTTCAGGTAATGATCAGTACACCAAAACCACTTGGCTCACCAAATTTCGTTCTTCTAGGTGAAACCGTTCGTTTGCAGTAACCGTTTTCATTTTTAGGTTTAACTCTGTTTTCTCCTATAGGGATACATGTATTTGGAACTCTAAATCAAACACGGTTTGTGCTAGCTCTTTGAAACTTGACACAATAAAGCAGTTTCCAGTTCTATCTCTATGCTTTGTTTGCTGTTGATGTAGCCCTACGCAGAGACTGGCGAAAATCACTTTAATGGAAAGGGGTTGCCAAGCTTCCAAAAAACTACGAGTTGCCTGAAATCTCATTAACATTTTTTCACCCAATCTTGATGATTCTTTAAGGTAATGATCAGTACACCAAAACCACCTGGCTCACCAAATTTCGTTCTTCTAGGTTAAACCGTTCGTTTGCAGTAACCGTTTTCATTTTTAGGTTTCACTCTGTTTTCTCCTATAGGGATACATGTATTTGGAACTCTAAATCAAACACGGTTTGTGCTAGCTCTTTTAAACTTGACACAATAAATCAGTTTCAAGTTCTATCTCTATGGTTTGTTTGCGGTTGATGTAGCCCTAAGCAGAGACTGGCGAAAATCACTTTCATGGAAAGGGGTTGCCAAGCTTCCAAAAAACTACGAGTTGCCTGAAATCTCAGCAAACATTTTTTCACCCAATCTTGATGATTCTTTCTGGTAATGATCAGTACACCAAAACCACTTGGCTCACCAAATTTCGTTCTTCTAGGTTAAACCGTTCGTTTGCAGTAACCGTTTTCATTTTTAGGTTTCACTCAGTTTTCTCATATAGGGCTACATGTATTTGGAACTCTAAATCAAACACGGTTTGTGCTAGCTCTTTGAAACTTGACACAATAAAGCAGTTTCAAGTTCTATCTCTATGCTTTGTTTGCTGTTGATGTAGCCCTACGCAGAGACTGGCGAAAATCACTTTAATGGAAAGGGGTTGCCAAGCTTCCAAAAAACTACGAGTTGCCTGAAATCTCAATAACATTTTTTCACCCAATCTTGATGATTCTTTAAGGTAATGATCAGTACACCAAAACCACCAGGCTCACCAAATTTCGTTCTTCTAGGTTAAACCGTTCGTTTGCAGTAACCGTTTTCATTTTTAGGTTTCACTCTGTTTTCTCCTATAGGGATACATGTATTTGGAACTCTAAATCAAACACGGTTTGTGCTAGCTCTTTTAAACTTGACACAATAAAGCAGTTTCAAGTTCTATCTCTATGGTTTGTTTGCTGTTGATGTAGCCCTAAGCAGAGACTGGCGAAAATCACTTTCATGGAAAGAGGTTGCCAAGCTTCCAAAAAACTACGAGTTGCCTGAAATCTCAATAACATTTTTTCACCCAAACTTGATGATTCTTTCAGGTAATGATCAGTAAACCAAAAACACTTGGCTCACCAAATTTCGTTCTTCTAGGTAGAACCGTTAGTTTGCAGTAAACGTTTTCATTTTTAGGTTTCACTCTGTTTACTCCTATAGGGATACATGTATTTGGAACTCTAAATCAAACACGGTTTGTGCTAGCTCTTTGAAACTTGACACAATAAAGCAGTTTCAAGTTCTATCTCTATGCTTTGTTTGCTGTTGATGTAGCCCTAAGCAGAAACTAGCGAAAATCACTTTCATGGAAAGGGGTTGCCAAGCTTCCAAAAAACTACGAGTTGCCTGAAATCTCAGCAAACATTTTTTCACCCAATCTTGATGATTCTTTCAGGTAATGATCAGTACACCACAACCACTTGGCTCACCAAATTTCGTTCTTCTAGGTTCAACCGTTCGTTTGCAGTAACCGTTTTCATTTTTAGGTTTCACTCTGTTTTCTCCTATAGGGATACATGTATTTGGAACTCTAAATCAAACACGGTTTGTGCTAGCTCTTTGAAACTTGACACAATAAAGCATTTTCAAATTCTATCTCTATGCTTTGTTTGCTGTTGATGTAGCCCTAAGCAGAGACTGGCATAAAACACTTTGATGGAAAGGGGTTGCCAAGCTTCTAAAAAACTACGAGTTGCCTGAAATCTCAGCAAACATTTTTTCACCCAATCTTGATGATTCTTTCAGGTAATGATCAGTACACCACAACCACTTGGCTCACCAAATTTCGTTCTTCTAGGTTAAACCGTTCGTTTACAGTAACCGTTTTTATTTTTAGGTTTCACTCTGTTTTTTCATATATGGATACATGTATTTGGAACTCTAAATCAAACACGGTTTGTGCTAGCTCTTTGAAACTTGACACAATTAAGCAGTTTCAAGTTCTATCTCTATGCTTTGTTTGCTGTTGATGTAGCCCTAAGCAGAGACTGGCGAAAATCACTTTCATGGAAAGTGGTTGCCAAGCTTCCAAAAAACTACGAGTTGCCTGAAATCTCAGCAAACATTTTTTCACCCAATCTTGATGATTCTTTCAGGTAATGATCAGTACACCAAAACCACTTGGCTCTCCAAATTTCGTTCTTCTAGGTGAAACCGTTCGTTTGCAGTAACCGTTTTCATTTTTAGGTTTAACTCTGTTTTCTCCTATAGGGATACATGTATTTGGAACTCTAAATCAAACACGGTTTGTGCTAGCTCTTTGAAACTTGACACAATAAAGCAGTTTCAAGTTCTATCTCTCTGCTTTGTTTGCTGTTGATGTAGCCCTTCGCAGAGACTGGCGAAAATCACTTTAATGGAAAGGGATTGCCAAGCTTCCAAAAAACTACGAGTTGCCTGAAATCTCAATAACATTTTTTTACCCAATCTTGATGATTCTTTCAGGTAATGATCAGTACACCAAAACCACCTGGCTCACCAAATTTCGTTCTTCTAGGTTAAACCGTTCGTTGCAGTAACCGTTTTCATTTTTAGGTTTCACTCTGTTTTCTCCTATAGGGATACATGTATTTGGAACTCTAAATCAAAAACGGTTTGTGCTAGCTCTTTGAAACTTGACACAATAAAGCAGTTTCAAGTTCTATCTTTATGGTTGGTTTGCTGTTGATGTAGCCCTAAGCAGAGACTGGCGAAAATCACTTTCATGGAAAGGGGTTGCCAAGCTTCCAAAAAACTACGAGTTGCCTGAAATCTCTGCCAACATTTTTTCACTTAATCTTGATGATTCTTTCAGGTAACAATCAGTACAACAAAACCACTTGGCTCACCAAATTTCATTCTTCTAGGTTAAACCGTTCGTTTGCAGTAACCGTTTTCATTTTTAGGTTTCACTCTGTTTTCTCCTATAGGGATACATGTATTTGGAACTCTAAATCAAACACTGTTTGTGGTAGCTCTTTGAAACTTGACACAATAAAGAAGCTTCAAGTTCTATCTCTATGCTTTGTTTGCTGTTGATGTAGCCCTAAGCAGAGACTGGCGAAAATCACTTTCATGGAAAGGGGTTGCCAAGCTTCCAAAAAACTACGAGTTGCCTGAAATATCAGCAAACATTTTTTCACCCAATCTTGATGATTATTTCAGGTAATGATCATTACACCAAAACCACTTGATTCACCAAATTTGGTTCTTCTAGGTTAAACCGTTCATTTGCAGTAACCGTTTTCATTTTTAGGTTTCACTCTGTTTTCTCCTATAGGAATACATGCATTTGGAACTCTAAATCAAACACGGTTTGTGCTAGCTCTTTGAAATTTGACACAATAAAGCAGTTTCCAGTTCTATCTCTATGCTTTGTTTGCTGTTGATGTAGCCCTAAGCAGAGACTGGCGAAAATCACTTTCATGGAAAGGGGTTGCCAAGCTTCCAAAAAACTACGAGTTGCCTGAAATCTCAGCAAACATTTTTTCACCCAATCTTGATGATTCTTTCAGGTAATGATCAGTACACGAAAACCACTTGGCTCACCAAATTTCGTTCTTCTAGGTTAAACCGTTCGTTTGCAGTAACCGTTTTCATTTTTAGGTTTCACTCTGTTTTCTCCTATATGGATACATGTATTTGGAACTCTAAATCAAACACGGTTTGTACTAGCTCTTTGAAACTTGACACAATAAAGCAGTTTAAAGTTCTATCTTTATGGTTGGTTTGCTGTTGATGTAGCCCTAAGCAGAGACTGGAGAAAATCACTTTCATGGAAAGGGGTTGCCAAGCTTCCAAAAAACTACGAGTTGCCTGAAATCTCAGCCAACATTTTTTCACTTAATCTTGATGATTCTTTCAGGTAACAATCAGTACAACAAAACCACTTGGCTCACCAAATTTCATTCTTCTAGGTTAAACCGTTCGTTTGCAGTAACCGTTTTCATTTTTAGGTTTCACTCTGTTTTCTCCTATAGGGATACATGTATTTGGAACTCTAAATCAAACACTGTTTGTGGTAGCTCTTTGAAACTTGACACAATAAAGAAGCTTCAAGTTCTATCTCTATGCTTTGTTTGCTGTTGATGTAGCCCTAAGCAGAGACTGGCGAAAATCACTTTCATGGAAAGGGGTTGCCAAGCTTCCAAAAAACTACGAGTTGCCTGAAATATCAGCAAACATTTTTTCACCCAATCTTGATGATTATTTCAGGTAATGATCATTACACCAAAACCACTTGATTCACCAAATTTGGTTCTTCTAGGTTAAACCGTTCATTTGCAGTAACCGTTTCATTTTTAGGTTTCACTCTGTTTTCTCCTATAGGGATACATGCATTTGGAACTCTAAATCAAACACGGTTTGTGCTAGCTCTTTGAAACTTGACACAATAAAGCAGTTTCCAGTTCTATCTCTATGCTTTGTTTGCTGTTGATGTAGCCCTAAGCAGAGACTGGCGAAAATCACTTTCATGGAAAGGGGTTGCCAAGCTTCCAAAAAACTACGAGTTGCCTGAAATCTCAGCAAACATTTTTTCACCCAATCTTGATGATTCTTTCAGGTAATGATCAGTACACCAAAACCACTTGGCTCACCAAATTTCGTTCTTCTAGGTTAAACCGTTCGTTTGCAGTAACCGTTTTCATTTTTAGGTTTCACTCTGTTTTCTCCTATAGGGATACATGTATTTGGAACTCTAAATCAAACACGGTTTGTACTAGCTCTTTGAAACTTGACACAATAAAGCAGTTTAAAGTTCTATCTTTATGGTTGGTTTGCTGTTGATGTAGCCCTAAGCAGAGACTGGAGAAAATCACTTTCATGGAAAGGGGTTGCCAAGCTTCCAAAAAACTACGAGTTGCCTGAAATCTCAGCCAACATTTTTTCACTTAATCTTGATGATTCTTTCAGGTAACAATGAGTACAACAAAACCACTTGGCTCACCAAATTTCATTCTTCTAGGTTAAACCGTTCGTTTGCAGTAACCGTTTTCATTTTTAGGTTTCACTCTGTTTTCTCCTATAGGGATACATGTATTTGGAACTCTAAATCAAACACTGTTTGTGGTAGCTCTTTGAAACTTGACACAATAAAGAAGCTTCAAGTTCTATCTCTATGCTTTGTTTGCTGTTGATGTAGCCCTAAGCAGAGACTGGCGAAAATCACTTTCATGGAAAGGGGTTGCCAAGCTTCCAAAAAACTACGAGTTGCCTGAAATATCAGCAAACATTTTTTCACCCAATCTTGATGATTATTTCAGGTAATGATCAGTACACCAAAACCACTTGATTCACCAAATTTGGTTCTTCTAGGTTAAACCGTTCATTTGCAGTAACCGTTTTCATTTTTAGGTTTCACTCTGTTTTCTCCTATAGGGATACATGCATTTGGAACTCTAAATCAAACACGGTTTGTGCTAGCTCTTTGAAACTTGACACAATAAAGCAGTTTCCAGTTCTATCTCTATGCTTTGTTTGCTGTTGATGTAGCCCTAAGCAGAGACTGGCGAAAATCACTTTCATGGAAAGGGGTTGCCAAGCTTCCAAAAAACTACGAGTTGCCTGAAATCTCAGCCAACATTTTTTCACTTAATCTTGATGATTCTTTCAGGTAACAATCAGTACACCAAAACCACTTGGCTCACCAAATTTCATTCTTCTAGGTTAAACCGTTCGTTTGCAGTAACCGTTTTCATTTTTAGGTTTCACTCTGTTTTCTCCTATAGGGATACATGTATTTGGAACTCTAAATCAAACACGGTTTGTGGTAGCTCTTTGAAACTTGACACAATAAAGAAGCTTCAAGTTCTATCTCTATGCTTTGTTTGCTGTTGATGGAGCCCTAAGCAGAGACTGGCGAAAATCACTTTCATGGAAAGGGGTTGCCTAGCTTCCAAAAAACTACGAGTTGCCTGAAATCTCAACAAACATTTTTTCACCCAATCTTGATGATTATTTCAGGTAATGATCAGTACACCAAAACCACTTGATTCACCAAATTTGGTTCTTCTAGGTTAAACCGTTCATTTGCAGTAACCGTTTTCATTTTTAGGTTTCACTCTGTTTTCTCCTATAGGGATACATGTATTTGGAACTCTAAATCAAACACGGTTTGTGCTAGCTCTTTGAAACTTGACACAATAAAGCAGTTTCCAGTTCTATCTCTATGCTTTGTTTGCTGTTGATGTAGCCCTAATCAGAGACTGGCGAAAATCACTTTCATGGAAAGGGGTTGCCAAGCTTCCAAAAAACAACGAGTTGCCTGAAATCTCAGCAAACATTTTTTCACCCAATCTTGATGATTCTTTCAGGTAAAGATCAGTACACCAAAACCACTTGGCTCACCAAATTTCGTTCTTCTAGGTTAAACCGTTCGTTTGCAGTAACCGTTTTCATTTTTAGGTTTCACTCTGTTTTCTCCTATAGGGATACATGTATTTGGAACTCTAAATCAAACACGGTTTGTGCTAGCTCTTTGAAACTTGAGACAATAAAGAAGTTTCAAGTTCTATCTTTATGGTTGGTTTGCTGTTGATGTAGCCCTAAGCAGAGACTGGCGAAAATAACTTTCATGGAAAGTGGTTGCCAAGCTTCCAAAAAACTACGAGTTGCCTGAAATCTCAGCCAACATTTTTTCACTTAATCTTGATGATTCTTTCAGGTAACAATCAGTACAACAAAACCACTTGGCTCACCAAATTTCATTCTTCTAGGTTAAACCGTTCGTTTGCAGTAACCGTTTTCATTTTTAGGTTTCACTCTGTTTTCTCCTATAGGGATACATGTATTTGGAACTCTAAATCAAACACGGTTTGTGGTAGCTCTTTGAAACTTGACACAATAAAGAAGCTTCAAGTTCTATCTCTATGCTTTGTTTGCTGTTGATGTAGCCCTAAGCAGAGACTGGCGAAAATCACTTTCATGGAAAGGGGTTGCCAAGCTTCCAAAAAACTACGAGTTGCCTGAAATCTCAGCAAACATTTTTTCACCCAATCTTGATGATTATTTCAGGTAATGATCATTACACCAAAACCACTTGATTCACCAAATTTTGTTCTTCTAGGTTAAACCGTTCATTTGCAGTAACCGTTTTCATTTTTAGGTTTCACTCTGTTTTCTCCTATAGGGATACATGTATTTGGAACTCTAAAACAAACACGGTTTGTGCTAGGTCTTTGAAACTTGACACAATAAAACAGTTTCAAGTTCTATCTCTATGCTTTGTTTGCTGTTGATGCAGCCCTAAGCAGAGACTGGCGAAAATCACTTTCATGGAAAGGGGTTGCCAAGCTTCCAAAAAACTACGAGTTGCCTGAAATCTCAGCAAACATTTTTTCACCCAATCTTGATGATTCTTTCAGTTAATGATCAGTACACCAAAACCACTTGGCTCACCAAATTTCGTTCTTGTAGGTTAAACCGTTCGTTTGCAGTAACCCTTTTCATTTTTAGGTTTCACTCTGTTTTCTCCTATAGGGATACATGTATTTGGAACTCTAAATCAAACACGGTTTCTGCAAGCTCTTTGAAACTTGACACAATAAAGCAGTTTCAAGTTCTATCTCTATGCTTTGTTTGCTGTTGATGTAGCCCTAAGCAGATACTGGCAAAAATCACTTTCATGGAAAGGGGTTGCCAAGCTTCCAAAAAACTACGTGTTGCCTGAAATCTCATCAAACATTTTTTCACACAATCTTGATGATTCTTTCAGGTAACGATCTGTACACCAAAACCACTTGGCTCGCCAAATTTCGTTATTCTAGGTTAAACCGTTCGTTTGCAGTAACCGTTTTCATTTTTAGGTTTCACTCTGTTTTCTCCTATAGGGATACATGTATTTGGAACTCTAAATCAAACACGGTTTGTGCTAGCTCTTTGAAACTTGACACAATTAAACAGTTTCAAGTTCTATCTCTATGCTTTGTTTGCTGTTGATGTAGCCCTAATCAGAGACTGGCGAAAATCACTTTCATGGAAAGGGGTTGCCAAGCTTCCAAAAAACAACGAGTTGCCTGAAATCTCAGTAAACATTTTTTCACCCAATCTTGATGATTCTTTCAGGTAAAGATCAGTACACCAAAACCACTTGGCTCACCAAATTTCGTTCTTCTAGGTTAAACCGTTCGTTTGCAGTAACCGTTTTCATTTTTAGGTTTCACTCTGTTTTCTCCTATATGGATACATGTATTTGGAACTCTAAATCAAACACCGTTTGTGCTAGCTCTTTGAAACTTGACACACTAAAGCAGTTTCAAGTTCTATCTCTATGCTTAGTTTGCTGTTGATGTAGCCCTAAGCAGAGACTGGCGAAAATCACTTTCATGGAAAGGGGTTGCCAAGCTTCCAAAAAACTACGAGTTGCCTGAAATCTCAGCAAACATTTTTTCACCCAATCTTGATGATTCTTTCAGGTAATGATCAGTACAGCAAAACCACCTGGCTCACCAAATTTCGTTCTTCTAGGTTAAACCGTTCGTTTGCAGTAAACGTTTTCATTTTTAGGTTTCACTCTGTTTTCTCCTATAGGGATACATGTATTTGGAACTCTAAATCAAACACGGTTTGTGCTAGCTCTTTGAAACTTGACACAATAAAGAAGTTTCCAGTTCTATCTCTATGGTTTGTTTGCTGTTGATGTAGCCCTAATCAGAGACTGGCGAAAATCACTTTCATGGAAAGGGGTTGCCAAGCTTCCAAAAAACTACGAGTTTCCTGAAATCTCAGCAAACATTTTTTCACCAAATCTTGAAGATTCTTTCAGGTAATTATCAGTACACCAAAACCACTTGGCTCACCAAATTTCCTTTTCCTAGGTTACACCGTTCGTTTGCAGTAACCATTTTCATTTTTAGGTTTCACTCTGTTTTCTCCTATAGGGATACATGTATTTGGAACTCTAAATCAAACACGGTTTGTGCTAGCTCTTTGAAAGTTGACACAATAAAGCAGTTTCAAGTTCTATCTCTATGGTTTGTTTGCTGTTGATGTAGCCCTTATCAGAGACTGGCGAAAATCACTTTCATGGAAAGGGGTTGCCAAGCTTCCAAAAACTACGAGTTGCCTGAAATCTCAGCAAACATTTTTTCACCCAATCTTGATGATTCTTTCAGGTAATGATCAGTACACCAAAACCACTTGGCTCACCAAATTTCGTTCTTCTAGTTTAAACCGTTCGTTTGCAGTAACCGTTTTCATTTTTAGGTTTCACTCTGTTTTCTCCTATAGGGATACATGTATTTGGAACTCTAAATCAAACAAGGTTTGTCCTAGCTCTTTGAAACATGACACAATAAAGCAGTTTCAAGTTCTATCTCTATGCTTTGTTTGCTGTTGATGTAGCCCTAAGCAGAGACTGGCGTAAATCACTTTCATGGAAAGAGGTTGCCAAGCTTCCCAAAAACTACGAGTTGCCTGAAATCTAAGCAAACATTTTTTCACCCAATCTTGATGATTCTTTCAGGTAATGATCAGTATACCAAAACCACTTGATTCACCAAATTTCGTTCTTCTAGGTTAAACCGTTCGTTTGCAGTAACCGTTTTCATTTTTAGGTTTTACTCTGTTTTCTCCTATAGGGATACATGTATTTGGAACTCTAAATTAAACACGGTTTGTGCTAGCTCTTTGAAACTTGACACAATAAAGCAGTTTCCAGTTCTATCTCTATGGTTTGTTTGCTGTTGATGTAGCCCTTATCAGAGACTGGCGAAAATCACTTTCATGGAAAGGGGTTGCCAAGCTTCCAAAAAACTACGAGTTGCCTGAAATCTCAGCAAACATTTTTTCACCCAATCTTGATGATTCTTTCAGGTAATGATCAGTACACCAAAACCACTTGGCTCACCAAATTTCGTTCTTCTAGGTTAAACCGTTCGTTTGCAGTAACCGTTTTCATTTTTAGGTTTCACTCTGTTTTCTCCTATAGGGATACATGTATTTGGAACTCTAAATCAAACACGGTTTGTGCTAGCTCTTTGAAACTTGACACAATAAAGCAGTTTCAAGTTCTATCTCTATGCTTTGTTTGCTGTTGATGTAGCCCTAAGCAGAGACTGGCGAAAATCACTTTCATGGAAAGGGGTTGCCAAGCTTCCAAAAAACAACGTGTTTCCTGAAATCTCAGCAAACATTTTTTCACCCAATCTTGATGATTCTCTCAGGTAAAGATCAGTACACCAAAACCACTTGGCTCACCAAATTTCCTTCTTCTAGGTTAAACCGTTCGTTTGCAGTAACCGTTTTCATTTTTAGGTTTCACTCTGTTTTCTCCTATATGGATACATGTATTTGGAACTCTAAATCAAACACGGTTTGTGCTAGCTCTTTGAAACTTGACACAATAAAGCAGTTTCAAGTTCTATCTCTATGCTTTGTTTGCTGTTGATGTAGCCCTAAGCAGAGACTGGCGAAAATCACTTTCATGGAAAGGGGTTGCCAAGCTTCCAAAAAACTACGAGTTGCCTGAAATCTCAGCAAACATTTTTTCACCCAATCTTGATGATTCTTTCAGGTAATGATCAGTACACCAAAACCACCTGGCTCACCAAATTTCGTTCTTCTAGGTTAAACCGTTCGTTTGCAGTAAACGTTTTCATTTTTAGGTTTCACTCTGTTTTCTCCTATAGGGATACATGTATTTGGAACTCTAAATCAAACACGGTTTGTGCTAGCTCTTTGAAACTTGACACAATAAAGCAGATTCCAGTTCTATCTCTATGCTTTGTTTGCTGTTGATGTAGCCCTAAGCAGAGACTGGAGAAAATCACTTTCATGGAAAGGGGTTGCCAAGCTTCCAAAAAACTACGAGTTTCCTTAAATCTCAGCAAACATTTCTTTCACCCAATCTTGATGATTATTTCAGGTAATGATCAGTACACCAAAACCACTTGGCTCACCAAATTTCGTTCTTCTAGGTTAAACCGTTCGTTTGCAGTAACCGTTTTCATTTTTAGGTTTCACTCTGTTTTCTCCTATAGGGATACATGTATTTGGAACTCTAAATCAAACACGGTTTGTGCTAGCTCTTTGAAACTTGACACAATAAAGCAGTTTCAAGTTCTATCTCTATGCTTTGTTTGCTGTTGATGTAGCCCTAAGCAGAGACTGGCGTAAATCACTTTCATGGAAAGGGTTTGCCAAGCTTCAAAGAAACTATGAGTTGCCTGAAATCTCAGCAAACATTTTTTCACCCAATCTTGATGATTCTTTCAGGTAATGATCAGTACACCAACACCACTTGATTCACCAAATTTCGTTCTTCTAGGTTAAACCGTTCGTTTGCAGTAACCGTTTTCATATTTAGGTTTCACTCTGTTTTCTCCTATAGGGATACATGTATTTAGAACTCTAAAACAAACACGTTTTGTGCTAGCTCTTTGAAACTTGACACAATAAAGCAGTTTCAAGTTCTATCTCTATGCTTTGTTTGCTGTTGATGTAGCCCTAAGCAGAGACTGGCGAAAATCACTTTAATGGAAAGGGGTTGCCAAGCTTCCAAAAAACTACGAGTTGCTTGAAATCTC